>NW_025960714.1:0-61706 GCF_023159225.1 Perognathus longimembris pacificus | reverse complement strand
TCTTCTCATTTCTTGCTTACCTCTTTTCTGACTGTTTTCCTTCATTCTGGTGTGTGTGCTGGGAGAGTCAGGGTGTGTTCTGTAGCTCACTTAGTGGATGTCTGTGAGTTTGGAAAGATGATGAACTGTACTGGGAGAAATGGTGCCATTCCATTTGGTTATGTTTGATCTTTATCATTTGTTTCTGACATGCTTCATGCAATGCAAATTTTCCAAAACATATGCTAAATGTTTGTTGAAACACAATGAAATATCGGAGCCTAAGAAGCAAAGGGATGAGGAGACAGGCTGATTCATGATTTTGATGTACTATTCCTTAATGTCAGGTCAAATATAATAAGACCACATAAATGGTACCAAGATTTTTAAATGTAGAGTCTTTGTTGGTCAATTCATAAACCAATGCTAACAAATACATGTTTCAGTGGTACTTGCCTTCTGCTTTTTGGGTATAAGCAGAAAATAAAAACTTCAATCATGATTGAATATTCAAATGTTAGACAAATCACTTTTGAAATATAAAATAGAGAGATTACTAGATTTTTAGGTATTGAAGGGAAATGATTTAGCTTATGATAAAATCAGGAAAGGCAACTTGCCACGTGTGCTTGCTTCTCTCCACAGTTAACTTCATGTCTTTCTTAGTCACGTGGTGCTGTTTGTACTGTACAGTATAATGTGAACTCGGGAGTGACCACACTTCCTTCCTGTGCTCACGATGAGATTTTTTTCTCACGTCAATTTTAGGATTGATTTTTCTATGACTCTGAAAAACGCATAGGAGGATGACATCGAATCTATAGATCTGTTTGAGTAGTATTATCATTTTCATATATTAACTCTGCTGATCTGAGAACATGGGAAATTTGTCTATTTTCTAATGTCTCAGGATGTTTTCTTAATTTCCTTCTCACTGTAGTTTTGTGGCCGACAGGAAAAGCTACTCATTCTGCATATTGATTTCACGTTTCACTTTTCTGAATATCTTTATCAGGTCTACACAGAGCCAGAGAGTGAGTGAATCTTCACCAGTGACTCACGGACTCGATTCCTCTGCTCTGAGCAGCTCACACGATTGCTAACACATGACCCAGGTCCACAGCTCCCGACACAGCAGACAGAGAGCAGATTCGGGAGTGGGCTTTCTTAGGAATGTTCCACCAAAGTGAGATACAGTTTTGTACAAAACAAAAGAAGGAACTATAACTGTAACCCCTCTGTACATCACCTTGACAATAAAAACATTTAAAAAACTATATTAATTAATTAATAATTAAAAAGAGGAAATCATTTTATTAAATCCATGAATATAAAGTTAGTTGATGAGATATTTCAAAATAAACTAACATGAAAATATCCCAGGCTATATTTGGGGCTGAGTTAGAATATTGAAGATCAATATTTTTTGGAAAATTAGAAGTCCTGAGGAAAAGGTAAAGTAATGGATGGGCTGAGTTGCAGTTACTAAAACAACACAAGACACACTTTTAACTTTCCAAGAAACAATCAAGGGTGTTTGCTCTGATATTTTTGAAGGAATTTAAACATGTTGAAATCTCAGTTAAATTGTAGCATTTGTGACATGATATTTTTATATCACTGGTTTATCTGTTTTATTTTCATTTTCCTTAAGCTTAAGGGAACTGATTTTACTTTTGAATTAGTAACTTCAGTGAAAACATATGTACACTTGTACTGGTGCATCAATACTGTGCTTGAAACTTTATTAAATATGGAAATGTGTCCTAGTTTCCTTCAGTTTATGTGACATAATATAAATGTCTCTGTATAAGTTGCATTTGGGTTAAGCAGTAGAATTTGGTAAGTGAGCAAATGAATGATCTAGGAAAGTCCAGGGCTTGAGAGTAACTAAATATTGTTTCACAATGTAAAAACATTCTGTTCTGTTTTTTGTTTTCATTATACTGTAGATAGTCTCAGCTTGGTATGGATGCTCTGGAACCCGGAGGTTCTTGGTGTGGATGTTCTAGAATCTGGATGTTCTTAGAAATACTAGTGCTAATCCAAAACCTCATATGGAATAATAGAAGACCCTGAGTACCAAAAGCAACCCCTAGCAGGAAGAAGAGTGCTGGAGGAATATCAAAACCAAGCTTCAAATTCGATTACAACCTGTAGTTAAAAATCAGCTTGGTAGTGGCATGAGAATAAGCCCGAGGACCAATGGAATAAAATAGAAGACCCAGAAATGAACCCGCAGACCTATAGCCACCTAATGTTTGATAGGGAAGCCCAAAAGGCAAGATGGACGAAAGAGAACCCTTTCAGCATACGGTGCTGGCAAAACTGGCTATACCTGTACAGAAGGCTGAAGGAAGAGCTTTATATATCACCCTGCACCAGAATCAATTTGAAATGGATAGAGACCTCCATGTCAGACTAGATTCCTGAAACCTTTACAGAAAGGTAAAGGGGAAACACGGGCTCTCTGGCACAGGTCAAAACTTCCTAAGTAAGGATCCAGAATCACAACAAATCAAAGAATCACAAGCCTTGCAGGACCCTAACTCCTCTACCTCTGTGTGGCAGTAGAGGTGATGTTCTGTATTTCCTTCCACCAAGCCAGGATCTGCTAGGGTGAGTACATTCCATTGCTTTTTTAGCATCTTTTGGTGATGCGATGAAAGTAAATAAAATACTTGTTCCTTCCAGGCCAGCGCACAATTACAGGTGTGTGGTGGAGTTGTGTAGGGCTGGTCCTCTCACCAGAGAGCAGAGTCGGTGAGGTAAAGGCAGCTAGCCTCGCCCTCCGTGCAGCGTTATCCATGGCCTTGATGCTCACCCGTGACAATCTGAAAGCTCTGGAATGAAGGAGAAGGTACGATTTTCTGTAGGATAGGAGTCACTAGGAAACGTGAATGTCATGTAGCCTCTACATCTGACCACCTGATTTTGTTGATGTAGTTATGCCCCTGGGCCATTTGCTCATTTTCACTATCTTAAAGCACATACAGGAAAATTGACTTTTTTTTTTTTTTTTTTTTTTGCCAGTCCTGGGGCTGGGACTCAGGGCCTGAGCACTGTCCCTGGCTTTTTTTTGCTCAAGGCTAGCACTCTGCCACTTGAGCCACAGCACCACTTCCAGCTTCTTCTTTTGTTTTTTTTTTTGTTTGTTTGTTTTTTATGGTGCTGAGGAATCGAATCCAGGGCTTCATGCATGCAAGGCAAGCACTCTACTGCTAAGCCATATTCTCAGCCTGAAAATTAACTTTTTAAGTTCAGAAACTGGAAATAAAATGAGTCTTCAGAAGTGGAAGTCACATAAATCTAGTAGAGTGATTAATATATGTTATCTTTACTACTGACTTGAAAGAGACAAGAGTACAAAGAGAATTCTAGAAAGAGGTCTAGAAAGAGAATGCTAAGAAGCGCTACCTCTCAGTCTTTTCTCAGTAGTATTCTTGCTATTTTCCTTTCTCTATCACCATCTTACGAAAAAAATTAATATACTTGGGGCCCTTGATTTTCAAAGAAAATAGTCATTTCAAGGTCCCTCTTATGAAGGGGTCAAACATTTGAGCTGATTTCCACTGCAATACCGCAGCCTCTGTAAATGTATTTTTCTAATGTACACACGGCTCTCTACCTGTGAATCACCATATTGAAATCCAACAGAATTGTGTCAATAAAGCAGCTTCGTGCATGTCAGATTTCTGAGTTCTTTTGCCCTCACATTTTCCCTTCTCATATTGGCTACTGATTGTTTAAGTATTTTCTCTTTTTCTTCATTCCTTTTTATATTTCACAGTCCTCTCCCACCCCCAGGCTCTCAAATATACCTCTGCCATTTTTGTTCATTGTGCCTTACTCTCAGTCTGCATGTGTTTCCTTGACACACCCTTTTGGTAGTTTGCTGAATGTGGTTGGACTCGTTTGCTTACATGGAGGAGTGAAGACCGTGAGCCAGATGCCTTTGCACTTGGACAGCGGGAACACAGGGAGAGGGATGGACCAGGTGGGTGGACTGCCTGTACCACAGCATAGGCAGAAAGGTCCAAATGAAATCACCCCAGTCAAACCAGTCCACATTAATTATACTTAAGACTTTTTAAGTCGTTGCAACAAGTGAACATTGTATAAAATATAGTTTGATAGTTACTCAATTCTGTCAGATGTGTCCAAGTATACAAAACAGTCCTGGTGCTGCCTGTTATGACCAAAAGCCTAGGAGTATTACATATTTAGGTGGTTGTGTGTTGAATAATACTCAGATACATTGCATGGTGGTTAAATCAACTTGTGTCTCTCCATGAATATTTGACATTTTACTTTGGTGCAAACTTTCTGAACCTTTTCTTCTTATTTCTGAAATGTAGAAGTTTAATAAATTGACCCAGATCATCTCCCATCTTTCTTTCTTCTGTTTATTGATTATGCTATGTGTATATTTTGAGCTCATCAACTTGTTTAAAAAATTACAGTCACATTACATAGGGCTACTTTGAGGGCCAGAAGGAAAATCTGTGGAAGAACAAAACAGAGGGAAAATGCAAAGAAGGAATGTGTTTAATTAACAAAACCGCTTAGAGAGGAACAGATGGAAATCTGCCATTGACCTAAATTACATGCTTCTATTTTTTCCTGGATGGAATTCATCCTATCTTGCTTCCAAAGAAAAAGCAGTATACTAATTAAGTTATTTTAGTTATCAACTTCAAAGCCTCAGCAGCTCTTCCATTCTTCCTTCTAGACATATATTTTTTAAATTTCTCCTTGCTATTTCATTAGTGAAAAGTCTTTTCATTGTATGGCATTGACAATGTGGTAGCCTATTTTTAATTACTATTCTTCAATAACATGGAAAGACCACATAAGCAAAGTCCGAAATAGAGACTAGCTCAGTTTTACCTCCCAGGATGTACATTTTTCCAATTCAAACAAGCAAACCCAGACAGATCTACAGTAAGTTATGACCTCCCTAACCTTCCTGTCTGAGAGCAACAGCCCAGGCAGTCTGTCAGAACAATTTTCTCAAACACAGGAATCCTGGCAGCAGCTCAGACATGTGTCACAGGATGGGATGTTTGCATTATTCTTGATATTATTCTGAATACTGCTTTCTTTTACCATCTTGTTTTACGTTTCTGAATTCCTGAATTCAAGGCCTTGGCACTGTCCATAGCTTTTTCACTCAAAACTAGCCCCACAGTTCCATTCCCAGTGTTTTTTTTGTGGCTAATTAGAGATCAAAAGCCTTGCAGACTTTCCTACCTAGACTGACTTTGAACCAAAGTTCTCAGATCTTAGCCTCCCCAGGAGCTAGGATTGTGGGCATGAGCCAGCAGTGGCGAGATTTAAGTTTTCTTCATAGCAATGTGTCTAAAGTATATTATAGAATGTGTATGACAAATCTAAATAGAATATTGTGTTTTAAATATTGCTTATTTCAAAGTAAATCTACAAATCGATATTGTACTTATAAGCCTGTGAGTTGAGCTGAAAACCCTTAGTACAAGAAGATTGAAGATTATAATATATAATAAGAAGAAAATAACTTGACACAACAATGATATGGAGGGTGAAAGACCTAATGAAGAACTGCAAACAAATAAAAGTAGAAACTTTATGATCTGAGAAATCTCACTGAATCCATTACTCCATCTATGTTATAAAACATTAGGAAACACGAACTCGTGAAATACATGAAGATAAATGATAAAATAGGAAACCGTCAGGCCCACAGGTTAACTCAGTCATGAGCGATTAAGCTTTCCACGTCCCTGTTTAATGCAAGTATTTGGCGACCTCGTCACTAGTCTCAGAACAGCTCTAGCAGTGAGCTTGGTGAATGCCATGGTTGTGGATTTTCTGGGGAGTTCTGCCCATCTCTGTTGGGTTCCTGAATGGCTGGAGATCACTGCCTTGAAGCACCCAGCGGACCTCCATGTCCCTCCCAGCAGAGAGCCGATCCCCCTGGAGCCTGGCCAGCCTCATGGCTGAGGACAAACGCCACCCAGGCCGGGTGTTTCTGCTTCTGCCTCCCTCCAGCAGCTCCGGCGGTGGCTCCCGAGTCCAGGGCCGCAGGCCTTGTGCTCAGGCCCCAGACACCTGACTTTCCCAAATGTCCTTCTCCTCACTCACGCTGTGTGCACACTTGCTGCTGTTCCCATTGTCCTTGCTTGGAAAATGTGTACCCTTAATTTGGGAGTCTGATCGCTGGTCTCTGCTCAGAGCAAGATGAACTACTGCTTCCATAGGAAGCAATACATCTAGTGAGTAGGCTGACTAATGAATCTAATGCACAATGGACAATTTTCCATTTTCTCTATCAATTTACCACTTTCTTTACCAACTTTGCCTTCATTTATTTAACAATACTTACATCTGATAAATTTGTTTTACAAAATTCAGTTGCCTATTACATTTGCCTTAAATAACTATTGATCTATCTACCTAGAAACGATTTTCCATGTATATGATATTTTATATTTTATCACTATATATTGCACAATTATATATCACTTAATTGTGCTTTATATTAAGATACCTTCAGTTTGTTACCTTTAGTAACTAGAATGAATGAAGCTAAATGCCTAATACTGCCATTATGATAAAGTTCAAAGAAAAATCACCCCAGCTTTACAAATGACCCTAAATGATTGTCACCTTGTTTCTTATTCATAGAAATATCTGCAGGAATTCTGGAAAATTAAAATTAACAAATAAGAACTTGTGATAATTGCAAGGTATTTGTCCTAAATCATGAATAAATCTGACTCTATTTGCAGGCTTACTTGAGCTCTCCAGACATGGCCTAAGTTATATTTATTAGTTTGGAAACAAAATGTAAAGACTTTAATCTTTTTATAAATTTATTTTATTTCATGTATGCATTGGTAGCGGTAGCAATACACTGCAAGGTACACAAAGATATACACATAAAGTGCTTGTCAATATGAGATATAGAATATATACATATAGGTTCTAGTTTATATATACTTACGTGCATATATACTTCTGTATATGTAGATTTTTATTTTGTTTGCTTGCTTTACTGTGATTTTGGGCGGGGCCTTAGAATAGGCAAGCAAGAGCAATCTATAAATGACTTATGAGTTAAAAAATAAAATGACATTCTGGACGAGATAAAGTGCCCTTAAAACTAACCTCCTGTGGTTATAGCCCTTTGTGAAATATAAAGTCCACATTTATAGTGCTCATGGAAAATACCCCTATGGGGGCCCAAATGAATCAGACCGTCTTCTGGAATCTTCACGGAAGAGGAATGGAGAATGTCGGGGTTCATTGAGGAAAGCGCACTGGAAGAGCTGGGGGGCTGCTTGCTCTATTAGTCATCCACGGAGAGGAGAGGAAGGGGGGCTAAGGTGCTGTTTGGCCAAGAGGAAGGAAGTTGGAGGACAGAGAAAGGAAGGGAAGCTGCCCTGGCATTTTCCTGGGTCTAAGCTTGATTTTTCTGTGAGGCCCTAATTCCTCTGAGCCGTGAGATGACTGCGGTGCTCATAATCCCCACGCTCTGAGGAGGTGTGAATCAATTCTGCTCTGTGTGAACATGACAAGGTTGTGCAAAGTCTTCTCCAAACCACCTCTACTCACTTCCTTCAGAACCCTGACCAGCACTTTGCAGGCAAAGGCAGCAAAAGGGTTTAGTGCATAAAGGAAAACTCTTTATCCATCAGCACGTACATGCATACATAGAACAAGAACATGCATCAGTACATACATGCATACATAGAACAAGAACATGCACCAGCCTTTAATATGACAAAGTGCAAATGAAAATAACTGCACCTTTCCCTTCAGCCCTCAGGGCAACCAGTGCATGAGGCCCTGCATGAGAACCCAGAACTCAGGGGAAGCCCTGTAATGGGGGGAGACCTGGGGAGGAAGGCCTGCTCCCAGCTGGTGGGGTGTGAGCCAGTCCACTGCAGCCAACCGTGGCATGGACGGGCCTCAAACAACTAAACACGAACATGCATGTGGCCCAGACGCCCCACTTCAGGTGAAGGGCGAGCAAGCAGAGGCTGCTCACTATGGAAATGTCTGCTGCAGTCCAGTGTGCTGGCCACGGCTCACACAGCCACGCTCCAGAGCCCGCCATCACGTCATGCACTCACAATCCACAGGACACAGGAGGCTCCTTTCCTCAGCCTTAAGAAGAGTATAAAGCATTGTCATTTCTGGAAACTGGATGGAGCTGGAGAGCATCCAATAGAGCATCCATGAAGACAAATATCCATGCTTTCTCTCAACTACAGGAGCCAGGATAACACAACACCAAGCAAAGCCCAAGGTCACAACAAGGTCATGAAGGTAGAAGAAAGAGCATGGAGCCGAGGAGGGGGAGGAGGCGGGCTGAGGAGAGGGGGAAGGGGAGGAGGAGGAGGAGGGTTGAAGAGAGGGGGAAGGGGAGGAGAGGACCAGGGCTGAGGAGAGGGGGAAAGGGAGGAGAAGGAGGGTTGAGGAGAGGGGGAGGGGAGGAGGAGGAGGAGGAGGAGGAGGGTTGAGGAGAGGACAGAATGAGAGGAGGGATGAGGAGAGGGTGAAGGAGAGGAGGGGGAGGAGGAGGAGGGCTGAGGAGGGTGGGAGGGGAGGAGGAGGAGGGATGAGGAGAGGGGGAAGGGGAGGAGGAGGGGGCCTGAGGAGGGTGGGGAGGGGAGGAGGAGGAGGAAGAGGAGGAGGAGGAGGAGGAGGAGGAGGAGGAGGAGGAGGAGGAGGAGGAGGAGAAGGAGGAGAAAGAGGAGGAGAAGGGCTGAGGAGAGGGGGAGGGTGGAGAAGGAGGAGGTGGTGGGGGGCTGAGGCAGGAAAGGACACAGAAGGCAGCAGAGCCGGTGGATTTGTCCACACACACTGTGCTCCTCTATGCTAGTGTCATGGTGAAGTCCTCACCACCCACAGTTAATGTGCCCAGCAAATCATAACTAGGATTTCTATTATAACCTTTTATGTTTTTGTGGAAACACAACAGGAATTTTGAAAGTAGCCACCCTGAGAATAACAACTACTTTTTAACAACACTTAAAGGTAAACATTTAGGTATGCCATCTTATGGTATCATGCTTCCGCATGTGCTACCATTAAGCGGAATCTGTCCACTCAGGAAGCATCCCGAGGGGAGAAGGAAATCTGTACAGTCAAGGCAGACAGTTCTGCTGCACCAGAGTGTATCTAACATAACTGCAAAGTGGAAACAACTATTAAGAAGATTAGAATGACAGATACTAAGTTCTTGTTTATTTCCTTATTATATAATTATCTACAACCAGTGCTTGTATGCCCTGAAGCCGAAGGGAGAATGAAGAAATGATTGGCTCTAAAGTAAGACTTCACTTTGACAGGAAACTCCCAAGTAAATGTCCCCTCGGTACAGATAGAAAACCCCCCAGGTCTCAGCACCTTGTCCCTCACTGCAAGTCCCTTCAAGAAACTCGGTGAACTCATCCCCAGCTATTTGTGGAGTAGAGACCTGGAAGCTTAGGTCTGGAGGCATGGATTGGTATAAAGCTTCAATGAGATCATGTCAACAAATAAACCAGGCTTGCTGGTCTACGGCCTGTAATCCCAGTTACCTGTGAGGCATGGGTAGAATGAATGTGTAGTCAAGGCCAAGCGAAGGCCAGAATGCGAGGTTTGTTTATTTAGTTATTTACTTATTTAAAAATAGCTGAAGTAAGGGCTGGCTGCATGGTTCACATGGTAGAGCACATAGCTAGCAAGGATGAGGGCCTAAGACCAATTTCCAGCACTACCCAAAACCAAGAAAGAGGAGGAGAGAAGGATAGGAGGAGAGGCTCGGTGGTGAGGCTGTCAGAGGCTGCTGGTCACGTGTCATCACAGCCCCGATGCCCCACTCCGTGCTCCCTATGTTGGAGTGGAAGTCCTCCCTTTGATTGTGTAGATCGCCCTATGAGTCTCACAGATAATGTCTTCTCTCTATCTGGTCTGGTTTCCAGCAGCAGTCCTCAGATCTAGGCCTCAAGGGGAGCGAGGAGGAATCCAGGCATGAGCCACCGGTGCGGGCTGCTTATCTGGTTTCATCTTCCTTTACAGAAGAAAGACAATAAGCTGTGTCGTGTTTCCTCTCTCCTGAGCAAGTAAACTTGAACCCTCCACTTGCTCCATCAAATGCAGAATAGCCAGCTGATTGTGAGGGTGATGGAGATGCCACAGCCCGTATTCTCTTAGTGTGTTTAGGCTTGTGCACTGGCATCTGAGCCGCTTTCCCTGCCTTACAAGTGACATAGCACATTTTAACCAGAGGAGAGAAAGCTCCAAATGTTGAGTGAAAATCTAATTAGCTCTCAATTGACTGACCGTTACATTAGATACTGCAAATGCCTTCTCCTAAGTCATTAGAAATTCACATGAATTCAGTAACAACATTGTTCAAAGACAGCTTGTTTCATCTAAGAAATACAGTGGAAAAATTCTACAAATACTAGTATGGACAAAAATTATATGTATGTATGCATGCATGCAACATATATTTACATATACTACATAATATATACTCTATACTCTATGTATGTATATATGCTATATATTTACATAGTAAATATATCAGGGTAGTAAGTATGTACATATACACACACTATAATTCTTTCTATTGTATAGACAAGAATATAATATTACATATCATTACATATTACATATACATATATGATATAATGTAAATATGTTGTATGACAGCATTTAATGTTAATGGAAACACTCAACAAACAAAATTATCTGCACGCTGTCTGCCTATTGCAGTTGACTGCCTCATTTATCAGATTATGACACTGAGATGCAGAAATGAGTACAGCAAGAAAGAACCAGAGCCAAGATGGCAGATGGGAAGAGCGGTTTCCCCAGGGAACATGTGCATGTCTACCCAGAGCTATACAAGAATAATTCTGTGTGTGAGTGAGGGAAATTCTGTTAAGCTGACAAAACTTATGAAAGGAAAGAAGAGAGAAAGAGGGAGCAGGAAACAGATAGGCAGGAAATGGAGAAAGGAAGTGCAGAAGCAAAGAGAAAATGACATCTTAAGGAATAAGAGAAGAAATCACCAATTATTGACTGTGCATGTCAACTTTTATATGATTTGTAGAATTTGAATGATTCCAAAATCGTCCCTAATTATTATGGTTTTCATGCACAAAGGAAGTCAAACCCCAACTAGGAGAGTAAGTTTTGGTAGTGGGCTGGTCTAGGATGATGCTTACTGTCTCTGGAACTTAGAGAATGTGGTGTTCTGGTCCTCACCTTCTCACAGAGCACAAATAATCTGACCCAACAACCTTTAAAGGATGTTCATCTTGATTCTGTCCATCCACTCTTCTGATTTGCCATTGGCATTCTGGAGCAGAAGCTTTTTTGAAGGTGGAAGAGACTTGCTTCCCCCTGAGAAAGTCCTGGGAGTGAAAGCCAGGCGCAGGAATGCTAGACTGAGCTCCACGGACCCACTTCTCGCACAGGAAATATGGTGCATCTCTGATTCTGGAGGAAGTTTAGCAACAGAAAGACTCAGCTAACTGCATGTCCTCTTTCGCTTAGGAGCTGGATGGCGATGGACAATTGCAGATGGAAGTGGAAAGGAACTGTGCACATTAAATCAGAGAGTGTAGATCCTGCCACATTGTCCATTTGTTTTTTTTTCCAAATATTTGTGAAAACATGTCTTGATAACTGAGTAAATTAAGCATTAAGTGTTCACAAATAATTTCTAAAGAAGTAGAGCAAGTCTACTCAATGGCATTTCTGAGAGTGAACGTTTTAAGATTTTCTTATTTCTTAGAGGGGTTCTGGCTGCAGGTTTCTTACCCATGAAATGAACTGGTTGTTGTTGTGAATGTTGATCAACTCTGTGTTTTACTCAGTTTCGAAGCAGAGGCATTGAGGCAAAGACTAGAAGAGCCACTTTCAATAATAACACATTCTTGTCTCCCCAAAGATCCACATCCGTAATAAAGCTGTGGAAGAATTCTGCATGTCACTTGCTTTACTTCGGCAACAATTAGGAGCAAATGCAAGTCAAACACAATCAGCATTTGTGAGGCTTTGGTCTCATTCGTAGATGCAGTAGCATGCACATCTGCAGAGGGAGTAGTCTTCATTCCTGGGTATTTCACAAGCCAGCCATCTCTAAGCACCTGGAGTTAGGGAAACTTGGGACCATGACAGTCATTTCACACCTACTAGCTCAAAGCACATGCAGGGGCCCAGAGAAGAGATGGCACCAAGCTGACCGGGCAGCTGAGGGTGGCCCAGCCGCCCCCAGCCACCCTCATCCACCCCCAGCCTCCTCTAGCCACCAGCCTTGTGCCGGCACAGGCAGAAGTGGCGTGAGAGCCTGCTCTGATCCCACTCACCTGGCGGAGAGAAAGGACGGAGTGCAGCCTTAGGGATGAAGGGGACGCCCTGCCCTTCCCTTGTGCTGTGTGAAGTGTGATTAAGAGACCGGAGGATTGCTGCCGTTACATAGACCTTTGCTGAGGGTAAGCGAGCTTCTCCAATACTGCAACTATATTTTGCATATGCTTACATGAGAATGAATCCACCCTCAAATCACTGCTCAGGGAAAAATAGAAATGCTACCGCAGATTGAGGAGTATGATCTTGTCAAGAAATTTAGATCGAATTTTCTCACATTTTCATCCAATCCATCAAACAGAAGGGTCCTAGTGATTTTCATTAATGTGCTACATAAATATCATTCTTACAGCACCTGTCTTTTAAATGCAGGATTCCTATTCCCTTCTTGGGTTCATTCTAGAACATTCTATGGTAAGAAGCAGACCACCTCAAGCCTTCCATGTGACACATCTGCATATAACTTACTCTCTCATAATTTGGCCTCCATTTCAAGAGGGTTCCATAAATAACCCCATCCCTTCCATGTGCTCATGAACTCATGACACAGAAACACCCTGGGGAAAAAGAAGAAGGAATTGGCCCTGCGGCTGACCCTGTGCGTGGTGCAGTGCTGGCTTCCATCCCTTCCTGTCCCTTCTCAGCTAGGGTGCACTGTCCCTGGGACGTGTTCTTAGAACCGTGGGAGCCGCCACGGCCCTGAGTCCTGTGTGGGAGTCCATGCCTTTGTGCCCCTCCCAAGAGCCGACTGCCCACCTCAAGGTGGTCCACTTAGGTGTCCGCTTCCCAAGCTTCCCTTCCTTGGGTATCATCCACACGGAAGGAATTTAGGGTCTCCACTGAAATCTGCTGAAGAATGTTCACTTAAGAATAGTCCGTGCTTGCTTAGAAATTTCTCCAGCTTGTGACTCAAGATGGTAGATTTATGCTATTCGTGGGCAGAGTACAGGCTTTATTTACAGGCTACACTTTAAATGATTCTGTGTGTCTGTGCCAGTCCTGTGGCTTGAACTCAGGGCAGGGCACAGTACCTGAGCACTTTGCCCAAGGCCGGTGTTCTACTACTTGAACTGCACCTCCACCTCAAGCTTTTGGTGGTTGGAGGTAAGAATCTCAAAGGCTTTCCTTCTCTGTGGTGGCTTCCCACCACAATCTTCAGAACTCCACCTCTGAGCTCTAAGATTACACGCTAGCCAGAGGAATTTAGGCAACACGTTTATAGAAACAAAACAATGCTGGGAATTTATCAGAAGTCACTGGAAGATGTGGTCACTGGAAAGCTGGAAAGGACAATTAAATCAGGTAAAGCACATCACGCTGTGCCGTTCCCTGGGTGTCCTGTCCCTCATTACTGAGCAGCAAGGCGCCACACCTCTTCCTAAGGTGCTCTGCCCAGCCCCCACTTCACGCTCCCGTTCACTGCTGGAACTGCTAGATAGCAGGGAGAAGATGGCCATCCTGAAACAGGGCAGGGCATGTGAACCTTCCAGTGGAGCCACTGCACTGGGGAGAAGACAGGCACTCTAAGAAGCAATGCCGTCATCCTCTGAGGACACCCAGGCTGGTCCTTGGGGAACATCCATCCCGACGTGCACCTGTGTTTGCCCAGGGCTGCAGCCCGGGGGCCCTGTCTCTCTGCATGCACAGGGTCTGAGGTCCTGCCCCACTCCCTTCAGAGAGACCAGGCCCAGACTCAGCACAGCCAGAGGGAACAATCTTCCCTTCCTGTCTCTACATCTCTGAGAGGATTACCCATTTGTGGCTCATTATCATTTCTTCACAATATGTGCAATAATAGTGGGATAACTCTCCCTCATCCCCCGGGCAAACTGGCCAAGCACAGTCCCTTATTTCTTTGGAATGAACAAGAAGGCCATCACCAGGCCACCCTGAGCCAGCCAGTGTCTCTCCATACCGTGCTCACTGCTGGGGTACCCTGTCCTGCGCAGTAGACTCTGATCTGTGAGTTCATGGTAGGGACGGTGAGCCTGGGAATTAACTACCATGGGGGTCTAAACCTGGGAGGTGCAATTGAGAAGGAAACAGACCAGGAGATTCAGGACCAGAGGTGTGCGGCACTGCCCCGAGAGGCGTGGGGTGCTGCCCCGAGAGGCTTGCAGCACTGCTCGGAGAGGCCTGTGGCACTGCCCCTAGAGCCCTGCCTGGTCTGGAAGCAGCAAACCCCAATGTTTCCACAGGAGTCGGTGCTCAGACCTGAAGCTAGCATGTATGCTTTCCACTGTTCACTGGAGGAATTCTGACAGGCAACTGGGACCTGGAGGGAGAGCATAAGATTGGATGTGGTGGAGAGAGAGGGGCAGGGAGACACACATACACACAGAGAGGGAAAGAGAGAGAGAGAAAGAGAGAGAGCTCCCTTCAACCACAGCATGAAAATGCCTGCACCACCTCCCTCCTGTCACCTCCCCTGTCATCACCTCCTGTGTCACCTCCCTTGTCATCACAAGAGAGTGTCCTCACCTGCTCTCCTGAAGATGTAAAGGGCCTGTCCTTTCCTGTCCTATCTAGGGAATAAGAAAATATAAATGAAATATCCACAGCTTTAGGACAGATCAGCAAAAGCAAACAACGATTAGAAAATACCTGCTGGGATACGGAATTACACACCACCCCATGGGGCCTATAGTAAAGCTGTAGAGAGCAGGATGGAAGAGAGAGAAAGAGAGAGAGAGAGAACAAGGATGTAGGGATGTGCTAGAATCTGGAAGCTAGAGCACAGAAAGGATTTTGAGAGCAAGGAGGGCCTCGTTTCATTTCAAGCCCACAATTAAGGTGGCATTGAGAAACGGATAATAAAGGCATATAAAAGTATGATGCAATAGTTTCAAAGTTAAAGATAAATACAACAAATTCATTCTGAAAAAAAGATGAAAATTACCAAGATGTGTTGTACTCATCAATTGGCATTTGAATTGCAACATCATTGTCTCACTATCTAAATGTGGGAATACCAAATTTGAGAGACACAGGGTAAAAAAAGACAAACAACTACAAAAGCAATACTTGCAAAACTGTTTGGTGTAAGTGAACTGAACACCTCTGGAGGGGGAAGGGAAAGGGGGAGGAGGGAGGGGGGTATGAGGGACAAGGTAACAAACAGTACAAGAAATGTATCCAATGCCTAACGTATGAAACTGTAACCTCTCTGTACATCAGTTTGATAATAAAAATTTGAAAATAAAAAAATAAATAAACTATCAAAATTACAAATAACAGAGCCGAATCCAAGCATCCCTCATGAACTTCTCCCACACACAAAAAAGAAAGAAACTAGTAACTCTATTAGGAAGAATCATATAACCTAATTCAGCCTAAATATTTAAGGGCCAGATTAGTGGCCTCCCTGCCCAGGTGGAAGCACTAAGAGGGGTTGCTAAGAGACAGAACTGCTGCAATGCAATTCACATTTAAGATGAAACTCCTCAAGCTTGGACCGGTTACAGGCCCAGGGCGGGAGTGGGGAGCAGACAAGCAAGAGTCACTAGTGGTTGTTACGGCCTTGTGTTTGTCTTGGAAACATCAGCCCTGGCAACTTTTCTCTACTTAGAACAATTTGCCCATTTACGGGAAGAATACAGTTTGGGAGACAGCTGCAGGGCATTGTCTGTCTACCCAGGGGATGATGGTCTCCAGAGAGAAGGTCTCCAGTCATCCCAAGGTGTGGTGCTGCAGGAGAGAATGAGGCTGGTAAGCAAGGGACCAGGCCCGGCCAGGAGCAGGCAGCTCTAGTGGAGGTATCTGCTCTCTGTGTGGCTTATTCTACCTGCTTGGTTTGGACTGTTTCAACCTATTGTGCAGCTTCCACCTATCACACATCCATTCAGGACAAGGCTTGAATGGAGAAAATGGAGCCAGATCACCCAAGGCTCTTGATATTGAATGAAGCACCAAAAAGCCAGAATTAGAGCTGTGGCTCAAGTGAGAGAATGAGACTTGAGTGAAATACCAAAGGGGCACTGCCCAGACCCTGAGTTCAAGCCCTAGGACTGACATGACAAAAAGTTAGATGAGGAGGAGAAAATGAATTTTTTTACATTATGTATAAGTGTTACCTCAGAGTAAGAGATGGGCATCTTTAAAATAATTCTATGCATGACAAGGAAAAGGCTGTGGACTTTTATGTCCATACCCATGAAAATTATTAATGTTTTCGATGCTCCCTTGCATTAGAATTGTCCTTCCCTGTGTAATGTGACTCAAGGTAGGTGTTTCTGTGAGACCAGGCCTCCACCTCTATCATGTCTTCATTCTCCTTCTTGCCAGATCAGTCAGTTTCAGGCTGAAGCCTAGGAAATTAAAATATGGCATGTCCATGGATAGAAATCCTTTAGTCCAATCCTGGGTGACACATTAGATGTCTTCTTCTATATTGTTTGGCCTCTGTGTCACACAACTGGCTGATTTAATGCAGCAGCTCAAAAGAAAACTGACTGAAGGATGTGTGCTCTATATTTGTATTTTGGAACAGATTCTCATTATTAAGAGTGGCTAGAATAGACAACTACATAATAAGAATTGAACTTACCTTGGTACAGAATTCCCAATGGAAGGGATCCAGAAAAGAGTCCCCGATGACGTTTGACACGTGGGGCTGGGAGCACACGAGAACTCCAGCTTAGTTTGTTCCAAGAAAGACAGGAAGTGTCATCCAAGGATTCCATCAATGACTAAGACCCATGTTCACCATTATTATTGTGAAAAACAACAATAAGAAAGCAGTTCCAAGCTCTCAGTGTTACAGAGCAGTCCCAAGACATCCACACCCATGGGGCAAGAAGACCCCACCCCAGGGGGCGGGAGGCCCTCCCCCACCTGCTCTTCCTTCTCCCCCTCCCCTGCGCTGCACAATGCAGGCCTGGCCCCGGGCCAGCCATGGCTCCTGACCCTCCCTGCTCTCTCCATTTGCCTTACAGAACATTCAGATGTGTGCTTGTACTCCAGACCTTGTGCTTTTTCATGTGACTTGCAAAATGAAAACTACTCTGCAGACGTGCTTATTTTCACTGAGCTTCCAGCTAAATCCTGCACAGTCAAACAAATTAAGCAGACGGCAGACTTAAGTGTTAAAGATAGAGGGAGGGGAGAAAAAATACAGGGAAAAAATTCTTTGGATAAATTAGAATATAAAAAACAATATGCTGAAGAGAGATGAATCAGTGGTTAAAGTCACAGAGAACCTCCAACATTTTTAGCTTTAATGACTCAGGCATTAATGGCCGCACACAACCTCGGTAATGCTTAATTCCCACATTTGCCCCAAGCCTATTAAATGGCTTTCTTGCTTCGCCGTGCCATTCAGAAAGCATTCGGGCCTGAATCAGCACAGAGGTTATGGAATTTTAAATTAGTGATGTCAGGAAGAGTCCAGATTTGACCCGAAAACGACGTCATCTGGGCCCATGTGTCCTCTCCCAAATTCCACTTGTTAGGAACCTGCATTCCCCCGGATTTCTAGCGCTGTGAAAATGCAAACTTCCTGAGAGTACTCAGGCTCCTGAGACATTTCCAGCAATGGGGCAAGAAATCAGGCAGGACATTGATTTGGGTGGAAGAAAGGAGGCACGAGCATAAGGCAGTGAGGAATTCGAGTTTAAAATGAAAGGAGGAGTTCAAATAAATAAATAAATGAAATGAAAGGAGGAGCTGGGCACCATTGGCTCCCGACTGTAATCTCAGCTACCCAGGAGGCTGAGATCTGAGGATCAAGGTTCAAAGCCAACCCAGGCTGAAAAGACCATGAGACTCTTAGATCCAATTAACCAGCGGAGGCAAAAGTAGAGGTGTAGCTCAAGTGGTAGGGCACCAGCTTTGAGGGAAAAAGCTGAACAAAAATGAGATTCCCTGAGTTCCAGACCCGGTACTGGTATAAAAAGAAAACAAAGAAATGAAATACAAGGTGATATCCAGCTCTGTGTTCCTACACTGGAGAGTTCTGAGGTCCAGATGCAGCTCATGAGCGATCTCTACAGGCCTGGCCTTCCTGATGAAGCGCAAGAGCCTTTTTCCAAAGGGCCACCCTGGGGTGGCCCAGAGAAGAAAGACAGTGGCAAAGGGGAAAGGCGCCAGCCAGCAAGAAAACTGACACTGAGTGCGTGTCTGGGGTATGAGGTGTTTTCTGTATCTCCTGCAAGGCTCCGAGGCGTTTGTATGAATCCTCCTTCTGTTTGGGGAGAGCAAGCCCACAAAAGCTACTGGACAAATTCAGCTCCCCCAGACATGGTACAGAGAGTCTTCTCTGCAGAGCTGGGCTTCTCTCCACAGACCTGGCCTGTGCTCTCAACATTCACGGCTACCTGCTGCCGTTTGAGCCACCAAACAGGATAGAACCCCCCACGCTTGTTCCACCAAACAGGACAGAACCCCCCACACTCGTTCCACCAAACATGACAGAACCCCCCGGGCTCCTTCCACCAAACAGGACAGAACCCCCCAAGCTCCTTCCACCAAACAGGACAGAACCCCCGGGCTCATTCCATCCATCCATCTTTAAAAATCCAGTACGTAGCCGGCACCCGCGTGCATCTGTGCCGACCGCAGCCCTCCGGTGGTGATTAGGGAAAGACAGCGGGTTTCCAGAGGGAGGAGAGCGGGGCTCAGGGGTGCCCAGGGCAACGGGAACAAGTTAGGGCAGACCCAGGGTGCTGAGATCTGCCTTGGCAGCTAGCAACTGCCCCAGACCCTCCCCCCCCCCCCCACGCTCCCATGCGCTAGCACCACAGAACATGACCTGCACTGCCAGGTTCCTCCAGGAGCTCCACACAACGCAGTCCTGGGAGGCAGCGAGAAACAAAACTCCCAGGAGGAAGGAAGAACTGCCAAGAGCATGCATTGCCCATGCAGAGTGTCAGAAACCAGGCGCGGCCTCGCCGCTGTGCCTTCAGTGCACTTCACATTCCCTGACATTCAGAAAGGTAAAGCATGTGCCACGCAAAGACAGACTGGCCTCCTCCCGCACCCAGCCTCCTCCCACATCAAGCCTCCTCCCTCACCCGGCCTCCTCCCCCACCCGGCCTCCTCCCGCACCTAGCTTCCTCCCTCACACGGCCTCCCACATCAAACCTACTCTGCACCCAGCCTCCTCCCACATCAAGCATCCTCCACCACGAGGCCTCCTCTCACACCAAATTTCCTCCCACACCAAGCCTCCCACATCAAGCCTCCTTCCACACACAGCCTCCTCTGCACCCAGCCTCCTCCCACATCAAGCCTCCTCCCTCAACCTGCCTCCTGCCATATCCGGCCTCCTCCCGCACGCGGCCTCCTCCCTCACCCAGTCTCGTCCCTTACCCAGCCTCCTCCCTCACCCGGCTTCCCACCTCAAGCCTCCTCCCACACCCGGCCTCCTTCCACACCCAGCCTCCTCACTCACCCGGCCTCCTCCCACAACCAGCCTCAACCCTGCCCCGGCCTCATCCAGCACCCAGCCTCCTCCCTCAGCCAGCCACCTCCCACATCAAGCCCCCTGCCTCACCCGGCCTCCTCCCACACCCTGCATCCTCCCTCACCCAACCTCCTCCCGCACCTGCCCTCCTCCCAAACCCGGCCTCCTCCCTCACCCGGCATCGTCCCATACCCAGCCTCCTCCCTCACCTGGCCTCCCTCATCAAGCCTCCTCCCACACCCAGCCTAATACCACACAAAACCCCCTGTTTAACCCAGCCTCCTCCCTCACCCGGCCTCCTCCCTCACCCGGCCTCCTCCCTCACCTGGCCTCCTCCCGAACCCAGCCAACTCTGTCACCCAGACTCATCCCACACCCAGCCTCCTCCCACATCAACCCTCCTCCCGCACAGAGCCTCCTCCCGCACCAGGCCTCCTCCTGCACCCAGCCTCCTCCCTCACCCAGTCTCCTCTCTAACCCAGCCTACTCTCCCACCCTGCCTCCTCCCTCACCCAGTCTGTTCCCGCACCCAGCTTCCTCCCGCACCCGGACTCCCACATCAAGCCTCCTCCAACACCCATCCTCCTCTGCACCCAGCCTCGTCCTTATCCTGCCCCATCTCGCACCCAGCCTCCTCCCTCACCCAGCCTCCTCCCACATCAAGCCTCCTCCCGCACCCAGCCTCCCTCATCAAGCCTCCTCCCACACCCAGCCTATTACCGCACAAAACCCCCTGCTTAACCCGGCATCCTCCCGCACAGAGCCTCCTCCCACACCCGGCCTCCTCCCACACCCAGCCTCCTCGGCACCCGGCCTCCTCCTGCACCCAGCCTCCTCCCACAGCCGGACTTCTCCCACATCAAGCCTCCTCCCGCACCCGGCCTCCTCCCACACCCAGCCTCCTCCCTTACCCAGCTTCCTCCCACACCCAGCCTCCCACATCAAGCCAAGCCTCCTCCCATACCCAGCCTCCAGTGCACCCAGCCTCCTCCCACATCAAGCCTCCTCCCTCACCCGGCCTCCTCCCACACCTGGCCTCCTCCCTCACCCGGCCTCCTCCCTCACCCGGCCTCCCACATCAAGCCTCCTCCCGCATCTGGCATCCTCCCTACCCGGCCTCCCATATCAAGCCTCCTCCCGCACCCAACCTCCCTCATCAAGACTCCTCCCTCACCAGGCCTCCTCCCGCACCCAGCCTCCTCTGCACCCAGCCTCTTCCCACATTAAGCCTCCTCCCTCACCCGGACTCCCACATCAAGCCTCCTCCTGCACCCGGCCTCCTCCCGCACACTGCCTCCTCCTTCACTGGACTCGTCCCGCACCCAGCTTCCTACCACACCCGGCCTCCAACATCAAGCCTCCTCGCAAACCCAGCCTCCTCTGCACCCAGCCTACTCCCACATCAACCCTCCTCCCTCACCCGGTCTCCTCCCACACCAGGCTTCCTCCCACATCCAGCCTCCCACATCAAGCCTCCTACCACACACAGCCTCCTCTGCACCCAGCCTCTTCCCACATCAAGCCTCCTCCCTCACCCTGCATCCACCCACACCCAGCCTCCTCCCACACCCAGCCTAATCCGTCACCCGGTCTCCTCCCTAAGCCAGCCTTCTCCCTCACCCGGTCTCCCACATCAAGCCTCCTCCCTCACCCGGCCTCCTTCCGCACCTGGCCTCCTCCCACACCCGGCCTCCTCAAACACCCAGCCTCCTCCCTCCCCCAGCCTCCTACATCAAGCCTCATCAAACACCCAGCCTACTCTGCACCCAACCTCCTCCCACATCAAGCCTCCTCCCTCACCCGGCCTCTTCCCACACCCAGCCTCCTCCCTCACCCGGAGTCCTCCCGTACCCAGCCTCCTCCCTCACCCAGCCTCCCACATCAAACCTCCTCTCTCACCTGGCCTCCTCCCTCAACCGGCCTCCTCCCGCACCTGGCCTGCTCCCTCACCCGGCCTCCCATATCAAGCCTCCTCCCCCACCCAACCACCCTCATCAAGCCTCCTCCTGCAGCCTGCCTCCTCCCTCACCCAACCTCCTCCCACATCAAGCCTCCTCCCTCACCCGACCTCCTCCCACACCCGGCCTCCTCCCACACCCAGCCTCCTCCCTGACCCAGCCTATTCCCACACCCAGGCTACTCCTGCACTCAGCCTCCTCCCTCAACCGGTCTCTCACATCTAGCTTCCACCCGCACCAGGCCTCCTCCCACACCCGGCCTCCTCCCACATCAAGCCTCTTCCCGCACCCGGCCTCTTCCCACACCCAGCTTCTTCCTGCACCCGGCCTCCCATATCATGCCTCCTCCCACACCTAGCCTCCTCTGCACCCACCCTCCTCCCACATCAAGCCTCCTCCCTCACCCATCCTCCTCCCACACCCACCCTCCCGCACCCTGCCTCCTCCCAAATCAAACCTCCACTCCCACCCGGCCTCCTCCCGCACCCAGCTTCCTCCCACACCCAGCCTCCCTCATCAAGCCTGCTCCCACACCCAGCCTGCTCCCTCACCCGGCCTCCTCCTGCACCAGGCCTCCCACACCCAGACTTCTTCCACATCAAGCCTCCTCCCACACCCGGCCTCCTCCCACACCCAGCCTCCTCCCTCACCTGGTCTCCTCCCTTACCCAGCCTCCTTCCTCACCCGGCCTCCCACATCAAGACTCCTCCCGCACCCAGCCTCCCTCATCAAGCCTACTCCCTCACCCGGACTCCTCCCACACCCAGTCTCCTCCCTCACCCGGCCCCATCCCGCACCCAGCCTCCTACCTCACCCAGCGTTTACCCACATCAAACCTCCTGCATCACCTGTCCTCCTCCCAAACCTGGCCTCCTCCCGCACCCAGCTTCCTCCCGCACCCGGCCTCCCACATCAAGCCTCCTCCCACACCCAGCCTCCTGTGCACCCACCCTCCTCCCAGATCAAGCCTCCTCCCTCACCGGGCCTCCTCCCTCACCCGGCCTCCCACAACAAGCCTACTCCCGCACCCAGCCTCCCTCATTAAGCCTCCTTCCACAACCAGCCTCCTACCATACACAGCCTCCGCCCTCATCCAGCCTCCTACCACACCAAGCCTCCTCCCACACACAGCCTCCTTTCTCACTCAGCCTCCTCCCTCACCCGGCCTCCAACATCAACCCTCCTCCCTCACCTGGCCTCCTCCTCCTCCTGGCCTCCTCCCTCACCCGGCCACCCATATCAAGCCTCCTCCCACACCCAGCCTCACTCATCAAGCCTCCTCCCTCAGCCAGCCTCCTCCTGTACCCAGCCTCCTCCCTCACCCGGCTTCCAACATCAAGCCTCCTCCCGCACCCAGCCTCCCTCATCAAGCCTCCTCCCACACCCAGCCTCCTCCCTCACCCGGCCTCCTCCCGAACCCAGCCAACTCCCTCACCCAGACTCCTCCCACATCAAGCGTCATCTCTCACCCAGCCTCCTCCCGCACCCAGCCTCCTCCCGCACCCGGCCTCTCCTGCACCCGGCCTCTCCCGCACCCGGCCTCCTCCCACAGCAGGACTTCTCCCACATCAAGCCTCCTCCCGCATCCGGCCTCTTCACGCACCCGGCTACCCACATCAAGCCTCCTAACAACCCAGCCTCCTCTGCACCCAGCCTCCTCCCACATCAAGACTCCTCCCTCAGCCGTCCTCCTCCCGCACTCGGCCTCCTCCCGCACCCGGCCTCCTCCCACATCAAGCCTTCACTCCCACCCGGCCTCCTCCCGCACCCAGGTTCCTCCCACACCCAGGTTCCTCCCATACCCAGCCTCCTCCCACACCTGGACTTCTCCACATCAAGCCTCCTCCCCCACCAGGCCTCCTTCCACACGTGGCCTCCTCCCTCACCCGGTCTCCTCCCTTACCCAGCCTCATCCCTCGCCTGGCCTCCCACATCAAGCCTCCTCCAACACCCTGCCTCCTCCCACACCCGGCCTCCTCAAAAACCCAGCCTCCTCCCTCACCCGGCCTCCACCCACACCCAGCCTCATCCCTCACCCGGTCTCCTCCCTTACCCAGCCTCCTCCCTCAACCGGCCTCGCACTTCAAGACTCCTCCCACACCCAGCCTCCCTCATCAAGCCTCCTCCATCTCCCGGCCTCCTCCCACACCCAGCCTCCTCCCTCATCCGGCCCCCTCCCACACCCAGCCTCCTCCCTCACCCAGCGTCTACCCACATCAAGCCTCCTGCATCACCTGTCCTCCTTCCAAACCCGGCCTCCTCCCGCACCCAGCTTCCCCCCGCACCCAGCCACCCACATCAAGCCTCCTCCCACACCCAGCCTCCTCTGCACCCAGCCTCCTCCCACATCAAGCCTCCTCCCTCACCCGGCCTCCTCCCTCACCCGGCCTCCCACATCAAGCCTCCTCCCGCATCTGGCATCCTCCCTCACCCGACCTCCTCCCTCACCCGGCCTCCCATATCAAGCCTCCTCCAGCACCCAACCTCCCTCATCAAGACGCCTCCCTCACCCAAACTCCTCCCACACCCAGCCTCCTCTGCACCCAGCCTCCTCCCACATTAAGCCTCCTCCCTGACCTGGCCTCCACCCGTACCCAGCCTCCTTCCACACCCGGCCTCCAACATCAAGCCTCCTACCCCACCCGGCCTCCTCCTGCACACTGCTTCCTCCTTCACCCGGCCTCATCCCGCACACAGCTTCCTCCTGCACCCAGCCTCCAACGTCAAGCCTCCTCACAAACCCAGCCTCCTCTGCACCCAGCCTCCTCCCACATCAAGCCTCCTGCCTCACCCTGCCTCCTCCCACACCCGGCCTCCTCCCAAACCCAGCCTCTTCCCTCACCCGGCCTCCTCCCTTACCCGGCCTCCACGCTTACCTAGCCTCCTCCGTCACCCGGCCTCCCACATCAAGCCTCCTCATGCACCCGGCCTACACCCTCACACTGCCTCCTCCCGCACCCGGCCTCCAACATCAAGCCTCCTCGCAAACCCAACATCCTCTGCACCCAGCCTCCTCCCACATCAAGCCTCCTCCCTCACGCGGTCTTCTCCCGCACGAAGCGTCCTCCTGCACCCAGCCTCCCACATCAAGGCTCCTCCAATACACAGCCTCCTCTGCACCCAGCCTCCTCCCACATCAAGCCTCCTGCCTCACCCGGCCTCCTCCCACACCCAGCCTCCTCCCAAACCCAGCCTCCTCCCGCACCCAGCCTCCTCCCTCACCTGCTCTCCTCCCTTACCCAGCCTCCTCCCTCACCCGGCCTCCTACATAAAGCCTCCCCCGCACCCAGCCTCCCTCATCCAGCTTCCTCCCGCACTAGCCCTCCCACCTCAAGCCTTCCCCGCACCCGGCCTCCTCCTTAACCCAGCCTCCTCCCTCACCCGGCCTCCCACATCAAGCCTCCTCCATCACCCTGCCATCTACCACACCCGACCTCCTCCCAAACCCAGCTTCCTCCCTCACCCGGCCTCCGCCCGCACCCAGGCTCCTCCCTCACCCAGTCTCCTCCCTCACCCGGCCTCCTACATCAAGACTCCTACCACACCCAGCCTCCCTCATCAAGCCTCCTCCCTCACCCGGACTCCTCCCACACCCTGCCTCCTCCCTCACCTAGCCCCCTCCCGCACCCAGCTTCCTCCCGCACATGGCCTCCCACATCAAGCCTCCTCCCACACATAGCCTCCTCTGCACCCATCCTTCTCCCACATCAACCCTCCTCCTTCACCCGGCCTCCTCCCTCACTCGGCCTCCCACATCAAGCCTACTCCCACACCGAGTCGCCCTCATTAAGCTTCCTCCCACAACCAGCCTCCTCCCACACCCTTCCTCAGCCCTCATCCGGCCTCCTACCACACCCAGACTCCTCCCTCACCCGGCCTCCTCCCACACCCAGCCACACCCCTCAGCCAGCCTCTTCCCACACCCAGCCTCCTCCCTCACTCAGCCTCCTCCCTCACCTGGCCTCCAACATCAACCCTCCTCCCTTACCTGGCCTCCTCCCCCTCCTGGCCTCCTCCCTCACCCAGTCTCCCATATCAAGCCTCCTCCCCCACCCAGCCTCCCTCATCAAGCCTCCTCCATCTGCCAGTCCTTCCATACCCAGCCTCCTCCCTCAGATGGTCTCCTCCCATATCCAGCTTCCTCCCTCACCCGGCCTCCCACATCAAGCCTTCTCCCGCACCCAGCCTTCTCCCTCACCCAGTGTCCTCCCACATCAAGCCTCCTGCCTCACCTGTCCTCCTCCCGCACCCAGCCTCCTCCCACATCAAGCCTCCACTCCCACCCGGCCTCCTCCCACACCTGGCCTGCTCCCGCACCCAGCCTCCTCCCAAACCCGGCCTCCTCCCACACCCGGCCTCCTCCCACATCAAGCCTCCACTCCCACCCGGTCTCCTCCCACACCCAGGTTCCTCCCACACCCGGCCTCCTCCCACACCCGGCCTCCTCCCTCACCCGGCCTCCCACATGAAGCCTCCTCCATCACCCTGCCTCCTCCCTCCCCCGGCCTCCGCCCACACCCAGTCTCCTCCCTCACCTGGTCTCCTCCCTCACCCGGCCTCCCACATCAAGACTCCTTCCCCACCCAGCCTCCCTCATCAAGCCTCCTCCCTCACCCTGCCTCCTCCCACACCCAGCCTCCTCCCTCACCCTGCCCCCTCCCTCACCCAGCGTCCTCCCACATCAAGCCTCCTGCCTCACCTGTCCTCCTCCCACACCCTGCCTCCTCCCTCACCCAGCCTCCTCCCGCACCCAGCTTCCTCCCGCACCCGGCCTCCCACATCAAGCCTCCTCCCTCACTCGGCCCCCTCCCACACCTAGCTTCCGCCCTCATCCAGCCTCCTACCACACCCAGTCTCCTCCCTCACCTGGCCTCCTCGCGCACCCAGCCACATCCCTCACCCAGCCTCCTCCCACAGCCGGACTTCTCCCACATCAAGCCAACCTCCCACACCCGGCCTATTCCCGCACCCGGCCACCCACATCAAGCCTCCTAACAACCCAGCCTCCTCTGCACCCAGCCTCCTCCCACATCAAGCCTCCTCCCTCACCCATCCTCCTCCTGCACCTGGCCTCCTCCCGCACCCTGCCTCCTCCCAAATCAAGCCTCCACTCCCACCCGGCCTCCTCCCGCACCCAGCTTCCTCCCACACCCAGCCTCCCACACCCAGCCTCCTCTTCCTCAAGCCTCCTCCCACATCAAGCCTCCTCCCTCACCCGCCCTCCTCCCGGACCCAGCTTCCTCCCACACCTGGCCTCCCAAATCAAGCCTCCTCCCACACCCAGCCTCCTCTGCACCCAGCCTCCTTCCACATCAAGCCTCCTCCCACACCCGGCCTCCTCCCTCACCCTGCCTCCCCCCGACCCAGCCTCCTTCCTCACCCGGCCTCCTACATCAAGCCTCCCCCGCATCTCCCATCCTCCCTCACCAGTCCTCCTCCCTCACCCAGCCTCCCATATCAAGCCTCCTCGGGCACCCAACCTCCCACTTTAAGCCTCCTCCCTCACCCAGCCTCCTCCCACACCCGGCCTCCTCCCTGACCCGGCCTCCACCCATACCCAGCCTCCTCCCACACCCGGCCTCCGACATCAAGCCTCCTACTGCACCCGGCCTCCTCCCGCACACTGCCTCCTCCTTCACCTGGCCACATCCCGCACCCAGCTTTCTCCCGCACCCGGCCTCCAACATCAACCCTCCTCCCTCATCTGGCCTCCTTCCGCACCTGGCCTCCTCCCTCACTCACCCTCCCATATCAAGCCTCCTCCCGCCCCCAGCCTCGCTCATCAATCCTCCTCCCGCACCCGGCCTCTTCCCCCACCTGGCCTCCTCCCACACCCGGCCTCTTCCCACATCAAGCCTCCCCAAACACCATGTCTCCTTTGTACCCAGCCTCTTCCCACATCAAACCTCCTCCCTCACCCGGCTTCCTTCCGCACCTGGCCTCCTCCCACAGCCGGCCTCCTCCAACACCCAGCCTCCTCACTCACCCGGCCTCCCACATCAAGCCTCATCCCACACCCAGCCTACTCTGCACCCAACCTCCTCCCACATCAAGCCTCCTCCCTCACCCAGCCTCTTCCCACACCCAGCCTCCTCCCTCAATCAGCCTCCTTCCGTACCCAGCCTCCTCCCACACCCGGCCTCCTCCCCAATCAAGTGTCCTCTCTCACTGGGCCTCCTCCCACACCCTGCCTCCTCCCACACCCAGCCTCCTCTCTCACCCGGCTTCCTACATCAAGTCTCCTCCCGCACCTGGCCTCCTCTGCCCCCACTCTGCGTGGAAGAAGGGGCCTGACTGCTGGAGCGCAATTCACAGTGACGGCCCGCATGGCATATTCACATCGATGCCTAGCTACCTTTCAAGTGTTTATACCACAGAAAAGCAAGTTTGTGTTTCTTCACATTCGCGGCAGTGTGCCCACGGAAGATTGTATCAAAGGAAGGTGTTTATAAAAACTCGGAGGAATGGCGTCTCAAGTTGCGCATTCCTTGGGGATAGGGGAACATGTCTTAAATGAGCCTATGGCGAAAATATCATCCCTTAGCTTACGTGAGAATATCTGAACTGCCAAATTCAAGAGAACAGAGGAGCCGTTCTTGTAGTTAATGGTACAAATTTACATCTATATCCTCTGCAGCCTTCTAACTACACTCATATGAAAGAGGACTTTTTCTTACAGACATACTCTCAGAGGCCATGGGGTGCTTATTGTTGAAATACAACAATATTGCTGAGATTTGTATTTAATAGGCTGTCAAGCTTTCCTTAATGTTCATTTCTCTTCTCGGGAGAAGCAGTCGCGTTCCCGGGCAGGGTTGGGCAGGGGGATAGGTGTTATTTCAAGAACTGGTCAGGAGAGCCCGAAGCATGGCCAGATATTCGTGTCCTGCCCTCCCTCCTCCCCTCCCCCAGTGTGGGGACCTAAGGCCCAGAGACTGTGAATCGGCCCAGTTCAGGAAGTGCCAGCAGCACCTGTGAGCATACAAGGCGTGAGTGTGGCTCTCAGAAGTCGTGGGAAGCACCGATGGCCTCCCTCGTGACCTGCTCCCTCACACCTGGAAAAGACATGAGGATCGGTCCTGCTAGGAAAGGTGGGAAATGTAAAGATCTCAAATCCGAGCTGGACATCAGAGGTGCTCAGTCCACGGTGGGCCGGGGGGGTCCGGGAACACAATGGAGCAGCAGTGTCTTTGCTGTAGTCCAGGAGTTTTCCTCCTCTCTACTCTCTACCAGCCCACCTTACTTGACGACAAGAGGAACCCAGTGAGCCAGCCCCAGGCCAGCGCCCGCCTCCCCCACTCAGCCACCCAGTCTCCCACCACGAGGAAGAAGCAAGAAACCTTCTCCCGCATCCTTCACGTTCCTCAAGAAATCCATTTGCATTTCTGGGTTTACAGTACGACTTTGATTTACCACTACGCAAACTCATCTCCCCACAAAAGGATGGAGAATCCCATAGATTTAGTGTACTGAACATCAGAAAAGCTCGGTAATCTGCCTTTTTGGAAAGGGTATATAAGCATGTTCCTATGGTTTTGTTTATCTCAAAGCCTGGAATTTATCTTTACCAACTTTCTGAATTGGAACCTCTGCATAGGCTAGTCTCTTGAGACAAAGTCATGGATTTTTATTTTTATTTTAGTCGGGGTACATCCAGGGAAGGAGGGTTATTGCAGTATTTCATATTGAAGTTTCAGAGCCAAGATTTTGCTGTATTTGTGATTCATTCTGAGCACCAGCGGCTCACACCTGCAACCCTTAGAGTTATAGTAATGATATTCATAACACTTAGCAAAACTCAGGTGACCAAGATTTGAAGCCAGCCCAGGCAGAATAGTCTGTGAGACTCCTCTCCCATTAAGGCCCCCCAATAAACGCATGTGGAGGTGCGCTCAAGTGGTAGAGTGCTGGCCTTGAGTGACAAAGCTAAGACAGAATTCAAGGCCCTGAATTCAAGCAGAGCACACAGACACACACACACAAACACACACACACACACACACACACAATCCCTTTTTCTGGAGGAGCTAAATCTTTAGGAGCAATTCACACGGAGGTGCTGAGGTCTCAGGCTGTCCACCCACACCATCACACCTGCGAGTCACCTCCCAGGCTTAGGAGCACACAGAAGATCTCCTCTGTGGCTCCATGTTCCTGGCACCGTAATGCTCTCTAGTGATCTCGTTCAGGCAGGTCAGCATTTGTGAGGACCAGAAGAGCCCGTTTTCTAGATACCTTGCTGGTTTGCTAAGCAGAATGAGGTGCACGTTTCCTGCTCTCCAGGGTCAGTGAGAAAGCAGCGTCTAATGACTACAAGTGGCACCGTCCAAACCTGCTCCGTGTTCTGAGATGGCAGCTTGTGGTGAGGCTGAGTCACTCCAGCCGGCTCTGACTAGACACGGCCCCAGCCATGACCAGGGCGGACACCGCAAAGAGACACAGGGAGTCTAGCCTCTCTGCAGGCAGAGTAGCAAACCACACACTGCTTGGCAAATCTCCTCGCTGTCATGTTCCCCTATCCATTTAGAGAGCCAGTTTTCTCCCACCTTCCGCCAGCCAGGAGTGCATCGGAAGCACACAGGTTGTGCACTGAAATATTCCAGTCTGACACAGTGAATTTGCTCTATTATTTTCCACCTTTGCTGTCTTGTGCTTACTCTCGCAAATCAGTTTGTTACCATTCCACTGTCTAGCAAAGCTTCCTGGCTTGAATTTATGTTGCTCATTGAATCGCTTCCTTCCCTTCAAAGCACTGCACAACTTCCCTTGTTAGTTGCACCCATAATGGCTTCTTGTTTGAACGTTTCAGTGTTTTTGCAAGATTTGCATTGCTTGCATTGCTGCTAATGAAAGCAGACAGTGCCACCAAAATTATGGCAGCGCCTCTTTTACCTTCCTGAAAGTTACCCAGTTATCCCGGGCACCGATCAACTGCTGAAGGACAGATCCAGAGGGCGGAGACAGGCCAGCCTGGGCAGAAAATCCATGAGACTCTATCTCCAATCAGCAGCAAAAAACATGCCCGGAGGCATGTACCTGTGTTACAGTACCTTTCCAGTAATTCAAACACCCCAAGTCTAAACCCTAGGAAAAAATTGTGATTATTCAAATTGGGAGAAATGTATTCAGAAATATCATTTAAAGATTGTATTCAAAATCTCAAGTGTAGCTATCACTGCGTATCCTTTTATATGAGATTTAGAACCACGATGAGGAGTGGAGGAAACTGAATCGTGGTATTTCTCTATTGCAACACACCCTACAAGCAGAGAACCTGTGGAATGAATTCATTGATGTAATTGAGGGTGACCAAATGAGCAAAGCCCCCAAATGGCTGATGTCTGCGCTACATATCTGGTGCACACACAATGTTTTTGACGGGAAAAAGAGAGAAGATACACAAACATCTTATATGCATTCTCAGAAGGTCTGGTGAAAATATTGAGTAAATAAGTGGATTAGAAGATCTCAACATCATTATGGGAATTCCTAGCTAATACACACCTCTTTATAATTTTTTAAAGGACCCTGAGCATATCTTATTCTTCTAATCCTGGCAACTCCAGAGTCTGGGATTTGAGAATTGTGGTTCAAAATGAGCCTAGGAGAGAAAAGTTTGTGAGGTTCTTATCTCGAACTAACCAGCCAAAAGGGTTGGAGCTGTGGCTCAAGTGGTAGAGTGCCAGCCTTGAGCACAAAAGCTCAAGGACAGTGCCCAGGTCATGAGTCCAACCCCAGGACTGACACAGGAAGAAGGGGGTGCTTACCGACAGTGGATACCAGGGTCTTCACTGACGTAGGAGCCAGCATCCAGAAGGCAAACCTGAGAGGGGATTGTGACTGTCACCTTCAGAGTGTCCAGGACACTAGGATCACAGCAGAGCGAGCCTCCCTTGCCAGGACTGAAGTCCCCAGGGCTGATAACGCTGGAACCATAGAAGCAGGAAAGGAGCAGACATGGAAAGAACAGGCCCGTGACTCCCGGCTGCTAAGTCAGGTTCAAAACGACGACCAGTGAGAAGAACACTTTAACAATTGCCAGCTGGGCACCCAGGGCCCACACCTATCATTCCAGCTACGCAAGGGGCTGAGGATCTGAGGATCGAGGTTCAAACCCAGCCCAAGAAAACAAACCAGAGAGATTTTTCTCTCCAATTACCTCTCAAAAAGCCAGAAGCAGAGCTGTGGTTCAAGTGGTAGAGCACCAGCCTTGAGCCACAAAGCTTAGGGGCCATGCCCAGCCCTTAGTTCACACCCTCGTGGGGGCATAAAGCCAGCATAGGAAGGATATGACCGCCTTTCTAGAGCCACCCCTAGTCCTAGACACTGGAGGGAAAAGGGACAGGCCCCGTCAGAGCAACCTGGAGGCGCCCGGAGTCCAGACCAGTGCCCCCCACCCCGGGCCCCGGCAGAGAAACAACGCAGCGCAGCGCGCCGCTTTGGTGACGGCCCAAGGCTGCATGCTTCCAGCCTGCACTAGCTTTGTCACAGAAGAGTTTGTCCTGGTTGACATTCAAGCTACTTTCAGAATCTGTTCCAGGGATTGTCATTTTTTTAAAATGTGGTTTCAAAAACAGTCCATGCACTTGGGGTTTGCAAGGGCCCATTTCCCCCGCCGAGCAAGAGGCGGCGCTCGGGAATCAGCAGCCCCCGTCTCGTGCACAGAGCCACGTGTGCACAGACACGGTTCACGCCACGCCCTCCTCGGCCGCCATCCCTGCTAATGCCACGGGCAGAGCTGAACAGCGGGGTGCGGAACTGGCAGGTCTCTGGGCTTCTCTGCGTGTGCTGGCATTCAGCTTGTTGTTGAGAGCCACCCCACCAGCCCTGGGCTGCCCTGCCCGGGGTTCGGGGAGCCACTGCAGCCCAGCCCCGAGGAAGGGTGGGTGAGTCTGCACATTTGTTTCAATATGCAGTCAAGAAAAGACAGCTACTACAAGACCAAGGGTATGAACATAAAAGGGGGGTGTTACGCTGGGCACCAGGGGCTCCCACATGAAATCTTAGCTACCCAGGAGGCTGATATTTGGAGATCACAGTTCAAAGCCAGCTCAGGCAGCAAAGTCCATGAGACTCTGATCTCCAATGAACCACATGCAAAGCGAGAAGTGGGGTGGTGGCTCAAGTCGTTGAGTGAAATAGCTAAGGGATAGTGCCCAGGCCCTGAGTTCAAACCCCACTGCTAGCACAAAAATGTAGTGTGCAATATTCTCTGCCTGGTTTACTTTTTGATGGTGACCACTTGTTCTCCATAGATTTAGTAGCTTCCTATAAATAAAATAATGCATCTGAGAGATGACTTGCATTTGTTTCCAACTTGTTGTCCATGCCTCTCATATTTTATTGTCATTCATATTCCATTCACATATGTATACTAAAATATATTATTCTTTTTATTTTCAGAGATTCTACATGGCATATCGTGCCTAGAGAGACTCTAACTAGGAGAGCATTAAATATTAATCAACTCATCAATGCAAAAGCTTGGTACAGTTTTGAAAAATATAAAGACTAAGTAGGAAAAAGGCTGAACAGTTATCTTCTTATTAAAAAATGCATTGCATACATGCCTAGAAAAGTCACAATGGAGCCAATTGTTTTGTACATTATACACTGCTAAAAATGAACTTGAAGCTCTTTGCAGTTTTGAAAATTATATGAGAAAACAGGAGAAGTGTTAAATATGCGTCTTATTAGTTATCTGTTAACTCATTTTATATTTATATGAGTAAATAGGAGTTTCAGTGATTCATTTTTATTTTTTTTATTGGAAGTCTTGCTGCCTAGCCCAACCCAGGATCCTTGTGCTGATCCTCTTGCCTCGGCCTCTGAAGGGCCGGGATTATAGGAATATACCACAGCATAGCTACTAACTAAGCCTCTCGCTTTTGATCAGGAGTTACAAACATGCCAGGACACTCGAGGGTGTGGGTGAGGAGGGGAGGTCAGTGGGATGGTAACACTGATCACGATGTCTTGCACTCATAAACTCACATGTTGAAGTGGAATTCCTTGATACAACTCTTAAAAATACAGTAAAGAATAAATGTATTCATTTTTTTCTAGGTCAGTATCTTTCAAACCCTAGCTAATCCAGGACCTGGATGTCATCATTGCTTTTTTAATTTTTTTTTTTTTTTACAAATAAAGACTCTTAGCTCCAACATAGAGGGCAAAAAGCTTGCCTGGTGGAGTGGTTCAGGTGGTGGAAAGACAACCAAGCCAGGAAGCCAACACTCGAGCAAACAAACCCACGCATTCCTCACTCCCCCTCAGTGACAAAGGGTCATGGGGGTGTGACCTGGCACTCCGGCCGAGGCAAAGGGCCTCTGCGAGCCGTGCGGGGTGAAGGGCACTGGCTGAAACTGATCCTCTCCCAACACCAGAGCAGAACAGAAGCTGCCACCTCGGTGCTGGGGGAGACACCTTCTGATGGGTGCCGACCTCCAGCCCCACTGGGTGGGGGGGGGTTCTTCCTCTTTCTCCATTTTAATTAAGCACCGTGAGATCCCCAGTGCTGAGGTAGTTGGAGGGGAGGCGGACTAGCTTTTCACAGTTGACGTTGTCACTCAGGGTGACTGGGGCAGCCGCACACTCTCCACGCGTCACACTCCTAGGGGAGAACCCGGTCCTGACTCAGCCTCCGGAAGGAAGGAAATAGAATCCGCTACGTTCGGGCTGCTCGTGTTGAGTTGTCACCTGCCTGACACCTTCCATGGACTTCAGGGACAGTCGAAGGGAATACCTGAGAGCGCGCAGCTCCTTCTCCACCTTCGCAGTGGCCATGGAGGGCCCCTTGTCCAGCAAGGAGCTGGGGCGCTGCCCTGACTCCCAGGGCCCGGTTCCTGGGGTGGCTCCGTCACCCTGGGCAGGGAACGGATCCAACTTCTCTTTGTTGTTGTTGTGGGGTTTGTTTTGGCTAGTGCTGGGCCTTGAACTCAGAGCCCGAGCACTGTCCCTGGCTTCTTTTTGCTCAAGGCTAGCACTCTGCCACTTGAGCCACAGCACCACTTCTGGCTTTTTCTATATATGTGGTGCTGGGGAATCGAACCCAGGGCTTCATGTATATGAGGCGAGCACTCTACCACTAGGCCACATTTCCAGCCCCAACTTCTGACAGCAGCACATTGTGCACCCGCCACCTGCCCCTCACTGGACACAGCGGCCCCAGAGGAAGGCTGGACGGGGAGATGGTCCACCACCTTCCAGAAAGCTGAAGTCAGCAGCCCATTCCAGAGGGGGCCCCCAAATGGGTGCGGGGCAGCAGTGTCCTGTCCAGAACACAGTGACACCCCAGGCTGTAACCCCTCCCAGTGAAGAAGCTGGTGGACTTCCCAGAGTCTCCATGACGCTCTGACCTGAATCATTTCGCTATTCCGCTTCCTGCTGAATGCGAACCGGGCCTCCATGTGGCCACTCAGAACTCGTGGATCAGCTGTGGCCTCCACATGGTCACTGGGAACACGTGGGGTGGCTGGTGGCTGTGGCTTGCGCTCGTTTCACTGGGAATGTGTGGATCGGCTGTGGCCTCCACGTGGTCACTTGGAACACATGGGGTGGCTGTGGCCTGTGCTCGTTTGCTTCAGGACAGGACCGACGTGCTCTGTGGTGGTACAGGCGGTATTCGTGGCATGTTTGAGATGTGGAGAAACACGATGGTGTTTTGTGTGAAGCTCATTAGCACAAATGATTTGAAGATGGCATCACGGGGAAGCGTGCTACACAGCAGACACTGGCATTCATCTAAGGAGAAACTTGTGACTCTCCCACCCCAGTGACTACATGAAATTTTAAATGACCGTTTAACCCTACTGCAGATCCAACCTCTTTCCGTCCGAGGAAAGATAAAGGATGCTCAAACACGACTGAAATGGAGGCGTTTAGAACTGCCTCTGCCTACATTTGATTCCACAGTTATCTTATACAAAAATTGCCCTCCGGGGGCCTGGGCTGCAGGCTGAGCTGTCCATGCTCACAGGGCCAGCTCATAATGAAGGCTCTACTGCAGCCATCCCATTGTAGAACTCGGAAAGAATAAAGTCCTCTCCGAGAGATGTGTGTTCAGGGAAGAGAGCTGGAGAGCATGGTTGAGGGGTCCAATCTGCAGTTCATCACCTGTGCAGCTACTCTCTCATAATTTAAGGGCACAACGCTGCACCTCACAGGAGAGACAATGGACAGCGGGTTCCTTTGCTGAGAGTCTCCTGAAACGTCCATCTGTCCCATCCTTCCTTCTGGAGCTGGGCGGGGGTGGGGGGGATGCACTCGGCCTTGAAGGTGGCACCCAGTGGCTCACATCTGCTGTCATTTAGCAAAGTAGAAATGCCAGGGGCCCAGAAGTCCTGCATGTGGTTCTGTGTCTCCTGATGCCCATGTGCTAGACCTGCCTGTCTGGTCCTGGCTCTGTGCGCAGGGCCTGCAGAACTATCCCAGGACATTCCCATCACCATGTGACTGACAGCCGAAGGTGCTAGCATGCATGCAATGCCAAAGAGATCACACACATGTGAGGGACAATATTCCATATGCACAAAGCCAGGGAAGACTGCTTCATAAATGAAACCAATAACTAGTTTGCTCTTGAACTGGAGTTGCTATGATAAAGTCCGATTTTATAGCAGAAATCAGAACCTAACTTGAGAGTATAAAATATTCATGGTTCCAAACAAGAGCAGATAATGGACTCTTCTGTGTAATATTTTTAGCTCCCTTCCTTAAAAAAAAAGATTTGAAACAAACTGGATTGTATACCAAGCCCTAGAGTTGATATAAACCACTGAACTCTCATAGACTACTCTTTAAGAACATAGACTGTAACTGGTAAATAAATATAAATTCAGGGAAAGTTGTCACAGAGTGAAGTGCTTTGCAGTTTTTCTGTCCAGCAGTGTTGTCAGTGAGTCATGGAAAATATTAGGTCTAGCCCATGGTGGCTCACCTGGAACTCAGGTGCCTGGTTTTCTGGGGTCTCCTGACTACTGTGTCACAAAGAAAGGCAGTGTTGCGGTCACTTGAAACGTGGGAAGGGAGAAGCGGAAAGTATCTTCCCATGTACAGGAAGCAGCAGCAGCCTGGGAGGAGCTGCCAGCTCAATTCCATATGGGAGCAAGTGGGCTGACTGTGGCAGCCTTCAGCCTGACTCATCCTGAAGCTGTTCTGTGCTTCCGGCTCACCCCAATGTACACTTTGGGAAATGAGACAAAGCCCAAGTGCTCCCCTAGAAACAAGATACACAACCAAACCCTTCCCTTAGTGCAAGAGAGGAGGGTGAGCTTGTGGGGACTGCTTTCTCTGCTCCGGCTCAAATGCTTATTCCTTTCTCTCTTATTACCCTCGTATCGTCCTCTCCCCCAACCCTCGGCCTGCAGGTCTGTCAGGGTGAGACATAGGGGCGTCTCCGTCCTGGCGTGCGCGCGACCCGCGTGGCAATGTGACCGTTTTCCTATCTACGTACATAGACCACGGAGTCAGCTTCTGAGAGCGAACTAACTTTATTGAGAGAGGGACAAGGGTAGATGATCGGGGGAAGGGGGTTGGCCAGGATTCCCATAGGCCACGAGCTGTCAGGTGACCTCCAAGGGGCTGGTCACTTGACCTCCAAGGGGCTACGTCACTCTGAGTGCGCCAAACCAGGGCGGGGCTGGTAGGCGCCAGGCTGGCTGCCAGCTAAGTCGGGGGTCTCTTTGCCCGACCGGTTTCTCCGGATTCCAATGTAGAGAGGATGGAAGGGCTGCATTCCCCAGCTGGGGGAGGTGCATCAGGCCCCTTCCATCTAGGGGGGAAGATGGACCCCAACATGAGCTGAGGGGAGAAGGTGGAAGAAAGCAGGCAGAAGGGGAGAGGCTGAGAATGAAGGCAAGAATTCATTGTCTACACAACTGCATTGAGAGCTATAAAGGAAGGGCTGTGTCAGCTGGGGTGAGGGTGTTGAAGTGACCATACAGACCGCCGTGCAGTATACACACAAACGGCATCATTAAATGGCAAAGACGTTCAATACATAACCAAAAGTCAAGACAAGCCGGGGAGGTGGGGAGCAGCAGAGGGGTGGGGGAGAATGTGGGAAGGGGGACGTTGGTCGAGATCCACTCTGTCCATAAACGGCGGTGGTGAGTGGCAACTCCTTTGTACAACTGCTTTAAGATGATAAAATATTTTAAGGCAAAGTACTGCCTATGCTCACATGAAAATGGAACAATAAAGCTGTTGGAATTGCTTCAAGAATGGAGAGGAAGGAGAGGGATGGAGAAGTGAGTTTAATTGGGGTACACTGTGTGCATTGATGGAAATATCACAATAAGCCCTTTCCTTGTACAACTGCTATATGCTAATAAAATCTCCTTAAAAACAAAAAGAAAGTGGAAGAAATACAACAGAGATGAGACACACAAGCTAACCCTTTCCTCAGAAGGGCTGACATCTTCTGGTAAGGACTGAGCAACCAAGTCCTTGCACCACTAGAAAATCATGCACGTGTAGTAAAGGACACTCATAAAATTTAGCTTAAAATAGAAAAATAGAGGGGCTGGAGATATAGCCTAGTGGCAAGAGTGCCTGCCTCGGATACACGAGGCCCTAGGTTCGATTCCCCAGCACCACATATACAGAAAACGGCCAGAAGCGGCGCTGTGGCTCAAGTGGCAGAGTGCTAGCCTTGAGCAGGAAGAAGCCAGGGACAGTGCTCAGGCCCTGAGTCCAAGGCCCAGGACTGGCCAAAAAAAAAAAATAGAAAAATAGAAAGATCTTATAAATAAAATAAAGCAGAACAGTGCATCTCCAGCCCAATGACTGCATCAAAACACAAGGGCTCAGGAAGGCTTAGAAATGCACAGATGACTTCAGGCGCAAGCAGAAAGAGCTTGGACATAAACCCTAGCATGCATAGTCAACAGATTTTGACACGATGAGGAGGAAATAATATCTTCACTAAATGGAATAAAGAAAACTGGAAGCACAAGGCTAGCAAATGAAACTGAACCATTATATTATACACAAAAATCAACTCAAGCCAAGTGCAGTGGTGCACATCAGTAATCCTAGCTACTCCAGGGGCAGCATTCTGAGGACCAAAGTTTGAGGCCAACCCAGGCAGGAAATTCCACAAGGTTCTTTCTTCCCAGTAACTGCCAAATAAGCCAAAACTGGAACTATGGACAGTGCCCATGCTCTGAATTCAAGCCTGGGACAAGCAAACACATGCAAACACACACATGCACACACACAAACACACACACACACACACACACACACTCCACACAAAAAGAGTCAAAGGCTTAAGCATGAGTTATGAAAACTCTTGAGAGAAAACAGAGATTTCCTTAATACTGGTGTTATTGAAGTTTATGTTGTTGTTTGTTTTGCTATTTTTAATATCCAGTCAAAAGCCTAGATGTCCTAAGCAAAAAGAATCAAGCAAAACTACCTCAAACTAAAGCCCTCTGCACAGCAAGAAAAATACTTCACAAATGAAAGAAAAAAGCCTATAGATTGTGAGAAAATATTTGCAAAATATATATTCAACGTAGGATTAATGTCTGAAATATATAAGGAGCTTACACATTTATTATAAAAAAATCTGAGCAAAGGCTCCGAAGAGACGATTTTCAAAAGCAGTTATACAGATGGCCAACAAAAAGTGACAATGTGCTCAGCCTAATTAATCATCATGGAAATGCCAATCTTCAAGAGCTGAAATATCTCACCTCATACAGAGTGGGTAACTGTCACCAAAACAACTATTTTCTGGCACTGGTGGCTCACGCCTGTAATCCTAGCTACTCAGGAGGCTGAGGTCTGAGGATCGAGGTTTGAAGCCAGCCCGGGCAGGTGAGTTCACATCTACCATCTCAATTCCTGTGCATATTTTGGAAAGATCACCACAACCAAGTTATTTCACATATCCATCTTCTCACCTAATTCTATGCATGCGTGTGTGTGCACACCCACGCACACACTAAGGAGACATTTAAAATCCAGTCTCTTGCACAGTTCCAAGTTTCCCATTTTATCAACTTTAATAGTATGGTCATCATGTCAGGTAAAGAAGCACCAAAGGTGTGCCTTCGTGTAATTCAATGACCAGAGACCAGCGCTTCACTCACCCCTTACCCCTTCTCCCCCTCTCCTCCTCTCCCCCTTCCCCTCATCCCTACCCTCTGTCTCCTCCTCCCATCCCCCTACCCCTCATTCTCCCCCATCCCTCTCACGCCCTCACTGCTCCCTCTGCATGCTCCCCTCGAAAAAATGCCGGAACGTATTTCCACCAACTGATCAAGCCATTGTTCCACTAAATGTATGTCTGTGTGTATGTATATATGAGTGTATATATATATGTGTATATATATATATATTTGTGTGTATTGATACACATATACATTTTTCTTCTTTTGGACCTGGTAGTATCAGCGGCCATCAGAAACATTGGCTTCAAAGATGGGAATTCATTCCACTTAGAGAAGGACAAGCCTCAGAAACTCTTCTTGGCTCAATAGGAGTTTTATTTCTCAAATTAAGTAACATAATCGAGTCTTATTTTATCTCTGTCCTCCACTGTCAGATTTCACAAGCAGAACTCAGCACATCTCATTGGTGTAACTCAGCAATCAATTTCCCATCCAAAGAGATTGTGCTGTGCCAATTACCAGTCATATCTTATACATTAAAACATAGTGTATCACATATCTTGTAATATGTGAAGAGATTATGCTGCATCATATTCATTCCTATCACCATACTGTTGGAGTAATGTCCAAGTATATCCTCATACCAAAGTTTTAAAACCATATGTGTAGGCAAAGATGTCCTCTTCCTCTCTGCAATGTATCAAACCCCAACTATTCAAAAGGAAGTCGGGTGGTGCTGCCCCTGCCTGTAGTTCTGGCTACTCAAGATATCTGCTACCTGATGACCACAGTTCATATCCAGCTGGGCAGATAATCCAAGACCCTTATCTCCAAGTAACCAGCAAGAAGTTGCACATGGATCTGTGGCTCACCTGGTAGAGAGCCAACCTTGAGCAATAAAAGATGAAAGAAGAGCATGAGACTGAATTCCAGTATCAGAACTGAGACCCCCAAAAATGTAAAATTCTAGTATATGACTAGGTCTAAAATTCCTGCATTAAATTATGCAGATAAATGTTCAAATTATATTCTCTTCTATGTACTGCTAAAGGCCATGGTGTGTTTAGAGATTTCCATTTCTGGAAATATGTTACTGTTTCTATTCTCAAATATATTTTTTTATATTTCTATATTGTCTGATAGTCTCAAAAGTAAGAACTTTAAAAAAAGTAAATTGTCTTCATCTTCTTCACTTCAGAATATAAACATATAAAGATGGATAATGAACCCAGATCCAATAAACAGGAAGTCTTAAAAGTCCACAATCCACAGTTCCGATCTAGGACACAGTTGGTATAAAATACAGGATCAGAAGCTTTTCCATGGTGAATCTATTAAATTGCTTTCTATGATCACCTGGCAGACTCCAAATGTAGTGGTTGGAATAAATATCCGGAATGACTATTGTAAAAGGAACTTCCGGTTCTCTTGACCCAGATTAAACTTTTGGCTGGACGGAATTAAGGAGCACTTTTCTTCAGGCTGAGTTGTATTGACTGAAATCCATATTCTACATGTTCTTTAATTTGCAATTGTAAATCAAATTGTTTCTAGGAGAGAATTTATTTTTGAAAGGTCAGTGTAATAATAATATTTTAATCAGAAATGATTTTAGGGTGTTAAGACTTATCATCCTTGATCAGATTTGATAATCATGTTTGTTAATAAATAATGAAATAGGTGCAACAAACACAATGACATTTTACTATGCATGGAATGGACAAGTTATTTATAATGAAGTGCTTATATTTTTCTTGTTTAGTTTGTCAGAATGAAAATCATTATCATTATACACTCCTGTACTAGTGGAGAAATAGTAACATTATTACATTTTAAAATATCTAAGTAAAATGAAGATGAAATGACAATCATCAGCTTTGATTAAAGGACAGAGGTTCCATTTCATCTTTTGAAAGATTGTATTATCCTATGACTTTCCCAAAGAAAATTAAAAGAATTGAGAATGCTCAGGGGATTGCAAAGCAAATAAAAAACAGGTACAATTTGCGGAATGCTGATTATGAAATCGCTCAAGATCTAGACATGAGAGGATTTGCTTTTAAAAACAATAATTGCAATCGATCTGCAGGTATTTTCTGAAGAATAGTGTTGCAGAGCTTGTTCTTAAGAAGAAGTTTATACTGCTTTCAGTCAGGCAAAATGCACAAATTTGCATTTATAGACAAATAGATTAAGAGGGAATGCTCTGTGTTATTGTAAACTACAGCAAGGCTAATAAGCAGGTACTCCACTAGCTTTCTTAAGTGTTTATGTATAAATCAGTACCTACTTGAATGAGAGCCAGAGCCTAAGGACCAGAAAAGAATCAACTTGCAATATGTGAAAACTCTCTTTATTGAAAGGATTAGAAAGTGGAGCTATTTAAAATATTATAATGTAATTCATCAGGAAAAAATCCTTCCATTCAGTGGCGAAGTACTATACCTGCGGTTATGGCCTGCTTATGTTGTGACTACTCGGGAAGGTCGATAGCGTTCATTTAAAATAGAAAAGAAAATGTGAGGAATGGAGTCGGGAAGGTGGCAGAAGCATTCCAGGACAATGATTTGTTCTTGCCCACGATGGCTCATGTATGTTACATATTATATCACATATGCTGAAGCCAGTAGCTGGAGCGTGTGCAGAAACCGTAAGAGTCTGGAAAATAACACCAAGAGTCAAAGCTGGCAGTTGGTTTGAAATATGCAAATGTGAGGAAGTAAAACGACGTCACAGTAGCACATTGTTAATTTATGTGGCTAATTATATTTACTATAGAATCATTTTTAATATTAAAAATGACTGTCAAGTAGGAGAACAAAACCACTTTGCTTTGGAAATAATTGACATTCTCAGTAATTTATCAGGGCAGGTTAAATAAACCTGGAATAAGATTTGTGTTTGGAAATGGAAATATTAGACAGGAAGCCTTTTTCATTTGTCGGGAGTGGGGCTTGAACTCTGAGCATGGGCGCTGTCCCTGAGCTCTTATGCTCAAGGCTAGAGCTATACTGGAGCCACAGCGCCACTTCCAGCTTTCTGGTGATGAGTTGGAGATGAGAGCCTCACCGACCTTGCTGCCCAGGCTGGCTTGGAAGGCTGATCCTACAACCTCAGCCTCCCGAGTAGCTGGGATTACAGGCATGAGCCACACAGGCAGCGTGTAATCGACAGGAGTAAATGTGCCTGAGAGAGGGACCCGGGGGAATTCTTCAGTGGAGCCTGAAGAGGTCTAGTCCTCTGGAGGACAGCTCTGTTTCCTCATCGTGAAGATGCTTCTTGTAGGACATAACATTGACGACAGGAACAATAAGGACACCATGCACTGAGCGGGGCTGGTGCATGGGGGAGTCCCTCTGGGCCACTGCTCGTCCGTGGCATGCTCTAGGCAAAACTTGGGGCTCAGCCTTGGGTTCCCAGCACTGTGTGTGCTGACCCTGGGGGGTGTGGGGGGACAGTGGGGTGCCTGGCACTGTGTGTGCTGACCCTGGGGGGCGTGGAGGGACAGTGGGGTGCCTGGCACGGTGTGTGCTTATCCTGGGGTGCGTGGGGGCCCAGCATGGTGTGTGCTGACCCTGGGGGGCGTGGGGGGACAGTGGAGGGGCCCAGCGTGCTGTGTGCTGACCCTGGGGTTTGGGAGGGACAGTGGGGCACCCAGCACAGTGTGCTGACCCTGGTGTGGGTGGGGGGACAGTTGGGGGCCCAGCATGGTGTGTGCTGACCCTAGGGGGCATGGGGGGACAGTGGGGTGCCCAGCATGGTGTGTGCTGACCCTGGGGGGCATGGGGGGACAGTGGGGGATCCATCACAGTGTGTGCTGACCCTGGGGGTCATGGGGGGACAGTGGGGGATCCAGCACAGTGTGTACTGATCCTGGGGGGGCGTGGGGGACAGTGGGGTGCCTGGTATGTGTGATTATCCTGGGGTGCGTGGGGGACAGTGGGGCAAGCAGCACGATGTGTGCTGACCCTGGGGGGCATGGGGGGACAGTGGGGTATCTGGCATGGTGTGTGCTTATCTTGAGGTGCGTGGGGGACAGTGGGGCGCCCAGCACAGGGTGAGCTGACTCTGGAGGCATGGGGGGACAGTGGAGCACCCGGCATGGTGTGTGCTGACCCTGGAGGGCGTGGGGGGACAGTGGGGCACCCAGCACAGGTGGGGCCCCAGGACCCGTCAGGCAGTGATGAGTGTATTAGTAGAAATGGAGCTGGATGTGTTTGGTCACACAAAGTGGCAGAGATCGCAGGTGAGTTCTTGTGTAGGCTTCCCTGACAAACTCTCCACGTTAGGAAAGCGCGAGCGCGTGCTCTGACTTGACTTGAACCACTTTGCAGCGGTGTCTGGAAACAAAGCACAGCCAATCCGTCCTTGCTAACACAAGACGTAAGACTCTTCCCGTGGATGCTGTGTGGCAGTGGGCTGTCCTCGGCTGTGGGCAGGGAGTGAAGTTTCTGGGGTTCAGAGATGTTCAGGACAGCACCCACGACACTTTCTCTGAGGCCAATCCCCCACGGTGGGGTCTCCCCTCCTACCCGTGTCCCCCAAACTCGCACCCCACCCTCCAGCGTTCAGAGGCCCACCATGGTGCGGGGATGAGCCACCAAATGCTGGTAAGGGGCAGTTGTCTCCTTAACCAATATATGTGCTTTGTTGCACTGAAACCATCCAACTTGACTGGTGTTAAAATTGAGGAGGCGTCCCCGGGACAGAAAAAAGAAAGATAAATTTTCGAAAATTAATACCCTATAGAATAAGCCAGGGCAAAAAAATAAAAACAAAGTGTAAAGCAACTGAGATATTGGAAACATTTCATAGCAGATTGTATCCAGGCAGTGATAGGAGGCTTCTCCTGCTGAGAAAGTAATAAGATCGCCTCCCATAGAACTCTGTTCCCTGTGCACAGACACTTGTGTGCTATTTTTCCATGTTTGTAGGTGAGTCTGATATCTAATGACCTCAGAAGTTAAGTATGAGTGAAATCAAGGAAATCCTTACATTTGGGGAATCCTGACACTAAGGTATGTGTTATGTGTTTATGGTCATCTAAAGAGAAGAGCGAACTCAACGTGCCCCATACAGATGAGGGAGGAGGTCACAGGATTTGCAGATGGATTATGGCTTCGTGAGATGCAGAAGTGGCTTCTTGTGAATGCTGGGCCTGGCACGTGGGTGGTGGCAGGTCAAGTCTGCAATCTGCCTTCCACCAGTGCGTGCATGGCACTTGGGTAACCACAACCGTGACGGATGCGTGCTCTTTCCATCAGCATGCCCTATATCTTACGCAAGATGGAAAATTTTTACAGGACATTTCTCAAAGCAGTGTCAGATTAGGAATAGTGAATTAATCAGGAAAGAGTGAATTACAGGAGAAGCTAGTCGTGTCACCATGTGATTCAGTCATGTGAACAGAAAATTACAAACTTAGTTTTTGGTACACAAATTATATCACATTGTATAAAACTTGCATAATAAAATAATATAGCAGTATTGCATATAATAAAATAATTATAGCTACATAATGCAATGCAATGTATACTTTAGGGAGCATAAAGCATCATTTGCTGATCAACTGTAGGAGGACTTTTCTCATTGTACAACCTTAGGCGATTCTGCTTATGAATTCAGGTTCAAAGCGTTTTCGGCCACCACATTTCCATTTGGGATCAAAACGAGCTTATTTTTATGTTCTCAATGAAATGGAAATGATGTCATTCGTTCATTTTAATGGATGCACATACCTGAGAAGAAAAAAACCTATCTGAAGTGAAAAACATTCATAAAGATTCAGTAGAGGAGCTCCGCTCCAGAACCAAGAACAGGCTGTCTGCGCTGGGCTGCACTGTGAGGTAAAGGCAGCTGCCGGGAGCTTCCTGGGAGCTTCCTGGCTCTTTCCTAGAGCTCCTAGTGGAGAAGAAAGCACTGACACGCGCTGTCTGTCCTTCATCACCTCACACTGTCTGTCCATCTTCATGCACTGTCTATCCTTCATCTTGGCTGACGTTCTGTTCATCAGTATACAAGGATGCGGGAAGAGTCTTCGGGTGCTGATGGCCAGCACTGCGGCTGAGCAACTGGACTGGGGCTGGGAAGGAAATCAAAGCAGTAGGCTGGATCAGGTCCACAGCCTCTGGGTGTCCGACACCAGCACTCCTATCCTTGCAGGTGCTGCTGCGGGCTTCTAGCACTGGGAGGCGGCTTCCCACATCTCCAGATGCGCCCCTGGCCCCCACAAGCTGTCCCTGGCTGCTCCCCACACCCAGGAACGCTTCCAGCCCGGACTTAGGAAAGGGTCACAGGGTGCAACCCAAGTGTGCAAGCCAGGCGGACACTAGGATCCACTGAGCATCTATAATAAACCGGGCAGTTCATCACCAACGTCTTTCCTAAGACTACATGGAAGAGAAATCTCTAGTAATAAGTATGTAGCTCTCAGATTTTTGTTTTCCTCAGAGAAGGTCCGAGATGCTGCCCAGTCTGACTGGAAATCTGTGGTTCTCAAGCCTCCCCACGCAAGCAGCTGGAATGACAGCCCTGGCTATCTATCTATGTATCTATGTATCTATCTATCTCTCTAATTCCATGCCAAAGCTTAAGAAAACACCCATATACCTATGCTTCTTAGCATTTAATATTGTGTTGGATCTAAGCCAAATAGATACTTTTGTTCCTGGGTCATTTATTGGACGAATTAACCCATGCCTTATGGCCTGTCTAATTTTCCTAGTTCCGTAAAAAGTAACATTGAAAAATATAAAACCTTCATTTTTAATAGATTTTATATTGTTTGGGTTTGGAAGCATTAAATGATTGAAATACAATAAACCTTTAAAGTGAATATATGCTATTTTAAAAGATAGCTAAGTAACTAAAATTCTATTTGGAGCTTGACTTACTTTTCGAATTAATTCCAAAATGCTGCTCTTCCCTCTAAAATCTTACTTTCAGACTGAGAAATGCCATTCTGTGTCTTGATAAAGGAATAATATAGTTCGAATATGTCATTTATAGCAAAACCCTTATTACAAATTCGCATTTTATCTACCAGTATGGTGAGAGTCTATTACATGAAAATTAACCCCTAGAATTCCCATGGATAATTGAAGCAAACTTTTTTTTTTCTTCCAAAAGGTTGCTTTGGGCATGGTGTCATATAACTTCTCACTGACCTTTCTTGCTCTGGGCTGGCTTTGTTCCTCATATCTTAGCCTCCCTAGAGGCTAGGACTATAGGCCTGAGTACCAGCACCTGGCCACTTCTTATTTCTTAAAGGAGTCTTGGCATCTCCCAGACCACCAAGCCGCGGGCTGACAGCACTGCGTCCCTGGGTGTAAGAAGTAGTGCTATGTAGAAAGAAAAGATGTCTGTAACTTTTCTTCTGGAATCCTTAGTTGTGAGAGTTCCGAGTGGGAAGCATGTGATTTTAAAGGTGAAATATTCCATGCTGGAAAAACAAATGAACTTTTTCACATAAAAATCAATGGAGATGAAGGAGGAGGTCCCAACTCATGCTCTGAACCTGGTATGCCAGCAGATAGAATATTTGTGAAAATTTTGTATTTATATTTTATCAAGTCTGCTGAAGAAGATGCGCAGGAATCTTACACAATGTTGTGTGGGATGGCCTGTATTTGTTGGTCCCTACATTCGACTTTCTCCCCCTCAATCACAGCTCGAAAGTGGAGGATGAAACAGACATATTATCAAAAGGAACATCTTGCATTTTTTGGCAGGACGATTTGGAATCTATTTTAAAGAATAGAAGTGAAATCTATCATATGTACAATTTTATTCCTCTGAATTTGTTCCATTCACATTGTGGGGAAGTAAAAGGCAAGCTAGCTCTGACTGGCTAAGATAGTTTTTCTGGGGAGGAGTATTGTAGGTCGTGGGGCCTGAACTCTGGGCCTGGGCTCTGTCTCTGAGCTTTTCACTCACAGCTAGCCCTCTACCACTGGAGCTACAGTGCCACTTCCAGTTTTCTGGTGGTTAATTGGAGATAAAAGTGTTACAGGCTTTTCCTGCTGGGCCTGACTTTTAACCGTGATCCTCAGCTCTCAGACTCCTGAGTAAGTAGGATTACAGGCATGAGCCACCAGTGCCCAGAAAAAGAGTTTTATTTTCTAGGAGCTCAATTTCCATCCATGCTTGCCTCCTCTAAATGAAAGTTGGAATCTTTTTTCCTTTGATTAAAGTATTTTCACACAAGCACCTGGCAGCCATGTCCTCCTGAAGTGAGCATGTATGTGTTCATGCACATGGGCACACACACCATACAATGGTACGTGTGTGTGTACACACAAGTGTCAGAGTGGACATGTGCATAAGCACACATATGTTGTTTGGTCCAGATGGGAGACCACCTGCAGACAGAGGAAGCCCCAGGGGGATGTGACGTGTAAAAACAAAATGCCATTCTTCTTCCCACCACTGGTCAGCCACATCTCAAAGCCGAGCATTGGGCAGGGACGTGGGGGCTGGGGACGTTGGAACTCTAGATCCAGGTTTGGCAACCTAGGCAGGCAAACTCAAGAAGTTCTTTTGTCTCTCAACCACCAGAAAACTGAGCTCCAGCCGAGGCTCAGGTGGCAGAGCACCAGCTTTGATCAAAGAAGATAAAGGGGAGCACCAAGGCCTGAGTCCCCCCTACCAGCAGAATGCATAAACACATGGTAAATGACTGAGTAAATACACACAGAAAGTGTACTATCAGATACACCTTTCATTTTACAGTGACATTTCATCTTTACTTTCAAAATTGGGGTGTTTATAATGGTCTCTGATATCTTCTGGTACCTAAAAGACATTATGGGCAGATTAACTTACCAGTAGCTTAATTAAAAATTCATTAAGCATGCTATCAATACTTTAAATACATCTGTGTCTTAGGAAGTTTTAATTTTAAACGAAGTAATGAGAAGAGTTTGGTGTAAAATAATTTGCTGAACTCTTATTTGCTTTTTAAAAACTCTACTACCAGTGAGGATCTTACATCTTTATATCTTTTGCCAAATTTTTCAATGATGACTTCTTTGGCCTTGTTTCACATTGCTTTATACTTGCCAATCCAATCCTAGGCAAAGAGCACAATAATTCCACATTTAACCAGAGAGACAGTTCTTCCTTGACCTGCTTGCTGCTTACTTAAGATGTGGGGTTAAAATGGTGGTTTTCCTCCTGTGTCTGGGTTGTTTTTCTCCCCACGTGTTTTTCTAACACAGATGTGTTCTGTTGCCTGGGCTTGTTTGAAAGATGTGCAACCCATTAATTACCCAACCTCAGCCTGCCTAGAAGATGGGATTGCAGGCATAGGCCCCAGCCCCAATTCTTCCTTCAAATCCCAAAGGATCACCTCTTATTTCAGCCCCAAAAGTCTGATTCATTTTTCTGGAAGAATTTTCCATCAGTATTCTATGAATATATATGTGTAAATAGGTAATTACAAATGATAATGTATTGTATAATGCTTACTATCCGATTATATGTGTTATATATGTTTATTTATGTCAAGGAAATAATCACGTAAGAAGTTCAATTACATGGGCGCGAAGAGCTGTGGGCAGCGCTGGCAACCACCCCCCTCCCCGGAGGGAGGAGCATGGAGCCCACCAAGGCCCTGGAGACACTACGCCAGTCAAGAAAATCAGAAAGCAGGTGTGAAACGAGTGTTTACACTATCTCAAGTCAATCCACACAAAGGAAATGTACAGCAGGGTCCTATGAACTCTTCATGGCAGGGCTGAGCTGGAGGATGAGTACAGGGAGAAGCAAGTCCAAGTGGAGGAGGCACGGACAGTCTACACCTTCTGTAGCTACAGGACCATGGCAGCTTTCGTGTTCAAAGCCACCCAGAAGAGTGTGTGCTAATAAGATAGCATCACTTTGCCCTCACCTATGAAAGGAATGCTAGTGCCCCAGCTTCATCCTGGCCTGTGACTTGAAGGCAGCCGCTGGTCCTGCCAGCCGATGTTCAGACCCGGCAGAGATGGGGGGTTAGCCACCGTCTGTGTGCAGCAGACATCAACAGAACACGTCATTCTCCCAGACACGCATGCACAATGGCTGGCAGCAAGCCAGGCAGCCGCGGCAAAACATTGTCTTTGTACTTGAGAAAACCGCGAGGCTTGTTAAAAGGAATCTGGCAGGAGATAGATCACCCGAAGTTATCAAAAGATAACTTTCGAATGTGCAGATGCTATCGTGATGCCCCGAGCAGTGGTTCGTTCCTGTAAGCCCATCTGTGAAGGAAGTGTCAGCAGTAGGACCCAGACTCGTGCAGGGCAGGCAGATGCTCACCACGCTTATCAACAGACACTGAAGCTTGAGGGGCCCATGACGTGATCCACGCGGTAGAGTCCACGGGGGCCTGGCCAACTGCAAGGCCCTGAATTCCAAATCTAGTGTTGTCGATAAATACATCATGCATCCATCCATCCATACAGACGGAAGTGAATAAATAAATAACAGGAGAGCTCATTTTACCTCTTTCCAGGAGAGGACCATCAATCATGAATATATGTGCAAACAGAAACACACAAGGCCACCCGGAATGGGAATGTTGAATGAATCAGGCCTCTGCCTGTATGCTTGCATTAGGCCCATAGTCATTGTGTAAGCTCAAGGCCACTATACCTTACTGGACCTGGAGTCAAGGGAGCTGAAAATATCGCTTGCATGCTGCTCACCAGCCTTGCCAAACTTTGGAGAGATTTATGTGTCTCTGTCCTTTTCTGACAGTGCTGTGACAATGAATCAAATTTTAACACCAACTCACTTTCTATACATTCTCAGTTTAGTGACATTACACACACACACACACACACACACACACACACACAGAACTTAGGGACGGAGAGTTTTCTGATACATATTGCACAGCACTGAGTGTGAGCCTGTCCAATCCCTTTGCAGATTGTATTGTACTTTCAAAAAGTCAGTCCTTCTAAGGTTCTAAGATCCTCTTCTGCCTTTTCCTGCCAGGGCCAACTGCCAACTAAGATGTTTAATGGATTCTGAATGATAGCCACACACTGAAAATCCATTTCCAATCATTCTAGCAACCTTCAAATATTTGCAATATTTGACTTAATTACAAAATACACAAGAGGATTTGGTTCTCATTTTCTAATAAAAAGTGTAATATGAAATCACTTGAAAAGCAAAGAAAATCTAAGGTTCATTTATCATAGCCTGTAAGGGTAATATTAGGATAGTAATCATTTTTTAAACGTCAAGAATGTTTTAATATTTGGACCTATTTCTCATTAATAAATTATTATATGTGTGTATGTTTAGTATAATCATTTTGTAAGGGAAGATGTATTTATCTTCCAGGGACACAAATGATTGGTAGTAAATTCGTATATTGATAAATAATAAGTCATCTTTACTGAGGTTTTATTAAAGAGTGACACTGTGCTTTTCCTATTTCCTTCTGTACTTTGTATTGTTGTTCCCATTGTTTGCACGCTGTACTTCATCTTCCATACTATATGGTTGAAGTCTCCCTCTGGCGGGAGAAGTGGGTGTGTCTTAGGGTGTCTTAGGTTGCAGGAGTTTACCTCTGGGCTGAGCTGCCAGGAGCCAGCTGACGGACGTGTCCGTGAGTCTGGGGTCATTGCCTCTGCTGTACACTGTGTTCAGCCTGCTGTCCCCACAGGGAGGGAGGACCGCTGAGGTCTCTCTTTTTCTTTTACACCTCCTTTACTGCATTTGAGGGAACAAATGAAGAGACAGCGAGTGCATCACTCTGCCTACGGCTGCTTTCTTCACACAGCGGCTCAATGCAGATGGGACCACAACAGAAATGAGTCTTAAATTTTCTTATTTTTTTCTTGTTTGTCAGTCCTGAGGCTTGAACTCAGGGCCTGAGCATTGTCCCTGGCTTCTTTTTGCTCAAGGCTGGCACTCTGCCACTTGAGCCACAGTGCCACTTCTGGCCGTTTTCTGTATATGGGTGCTGGGGAATTGAACCCAGGGCTTCATGTATATGAGGCAAGCACTCTACCACTAGGCCATATTCTCAGCCCATTAAAATTTTTTTGTTATTGTGCTAATCCTGGGATTGAATTCAGGGCCTGTGCTCTGTCCCTGAGCCTCTTTTGATCAAGTTTGGTGCTTTGCCACTTAATCCACAGCTCCACTTACAGATTTGTGGTAATTAATTGGAGACAAGAGTCTCCTGGATTTTCTAGCCTGGACTGGTTTTGAACTGAGATCCTCTAATCTCAGCTTCTTGAGTAGCTAGGATGACAGGTGTGGGCCACTGGTGCCTGTGAATGTTCACATCCCCATTCACTATAGTAGACGGGAGCTAAGAAACATGAGGGCAATTTTGTAGCTGAAGGAGCACCTTTCACCTGCAATCTTGATTTTCCCCCTTTACCTGTGAGCTTATGAAAGGTTGCTAGCTGTAGAACTGACTCCACAAGGGCCAGGGCTTACTGCACACATGGGATTGCCATGGGAAACTCTCAACCAAGGTCACCTAGCTGAGGTCATTGCCCGGGCTCCTGTCCTAATACACGACATTCAAAGTCCTTGTAGTGTTGTTTCTGAGGTAGGTAAGCACGATAATATCTGTGTGTACACATATATCCATGTACAGGTAAAAACACAAACACATCAAGACGTAACTCTATCTACTAATGCATGATTTCATAACACCGTGCTGTCAGTGGTCATGAGCACAAAGCATAGCCAAGGGGTAAAAAATACTGTGTGGTGCAAGTCATTCTAGCGTGAGCTTGCATGTTGTATGTGGTCAGTGTGGTCACCACAATGCTGAGCATTGATTTTAAAATGTGAAAAATCAAGGAACATCTTTCCAAAGCTCATAGAGTGTTTCCTAAATAGATCCTTACATTCTGCATCAAAAGAAATTCAGAGAACTCAGGAATGATGTTCAAAGGCCACTTTAAAACTGAGTCTGATTCTATCAAAACTGGTAGAAAAATGGAATAGCAATATTTCTTTTCTTCCTTCACATGAGAGGAACCTGTACAGAAGAGTTTATTATCTGTTGGAACATTTATAGCTGACTGGCATTCGGTGTTTTTAATAACTAACTAATGATGGTGAATCCGCATGCACCATCTTGACATTCATTGAGAGGAAGGACAGCATGCCATCACCGTGTGCGTTCAAGATAGCTCAGGAATTGGAAACCTGGTAATTATTCATCTGCAGTGATTTGTAAGTCACTTCCAATAACTGTTCTTCTGGAAAGACAGATGTCCACAATTCTACAAGATGCTGCTAATGCTGGTGGTTTTACTGCAGCCAGGGGTAAGGGAAGACCGCGGACAGCCCTTGGGGGTAGATCACGACCATTCCTCAAGTGCACAACAGTGAGCTATGGAAGTTTTTTATCCTCATATTAAGAATTAAAAAGTATGGGGCTGGGAATATGGCCTAGTGGCAAGAGTGCTTGCCTTGTATACCTGAAGCCCTGGGTTCAATTCCTCAGCACCACGTATATAGAAAACGGCCAGAAGCAGAGCTGTGGCTCAAGTGGCAGAGTGCTATCCTTGAGCAAAAAAGAAGCCAGGGACAGTGCTCAGGCCCTGAGTTCAAGGCCTAGGACTGGCAACAAAAAAAGATTCTTGCATATAAACTCAACAAATATACCTAAGGTGAAAACTTGCTTAGTGCAATGGTCCAAGTAGATCTAACTTCTTAAAATGGCTTCCTTTCTCTACCTGGTGCTCATCCAGTGAAAGAGAAAACAGTCATCGCTGAAGAGCCGCTTTCTTAAAGAAGACTCATGGGGTGGAAATATCATGTTAGATCTGCCCATGTGAACACTGGGGGTTCTACAGGAGCAAACATCATGCATGAAGTTCATAGTATTGCAGAGCGTGTGCTTAACTGACATCATGTCCTGCTTTTACTACTTTATAACTGTGTGGTGTTCGATCCATTCACGCTCTGGGAATTACAACTACCTCTGAAATTCTCTTTGTAGACTACCTTAATTATTGAATGTTCCATGTTATCCCTGTGCTAGTTGTAGGAGTACCAGTATTGGCTTTTTTTTTTCATTATTTATTTTGGTTTCAGTAGTTTTGTCATTAGTAAACCTTGAGTGGATATTTATTTGCAGTCAGATTGCTGTGTTGGTGTTGTTTTTTTCTTGTCATCCAACATCCAATCAATAGCTAGAGGTGAGCATTAGAATAATGAATGAAGAAGCAAATTAACATTGCTTTCTATCAAACAGGGAAAATGACCCAGCTGCCCGCCTGACATTGTGGACAGACACAGCAGAGGGGTATAGGAGGAAGTATATTTTCTAGATCAGCTGGGTTCCTAGAGTATGGAATATGAGGACACTCAATAATGTAGTGAAAATGGTGGCAAATAGTTATTCTCATAATTTTAAAAAATCCAGGTAATCAGTCACTTGCCATCCAAAACTTAATGTAAAACAAGGAAAACCAAATAAATGATTAGCTGCATGAAGTATCCTTAAGTAAAACTAATTACGTTTCAGCCTCATTGATTCTTCCATTAGATATATAACAAAAATGAGAGCTTATTTTATTAAAAAGAAAGCACTGGCATCCACCCTCTAAAATTCAAAGAAATATTTAAGTAAGCATTGAATAGTAAAAATATATTTCCCAAATAGTGATAATGCCTTACATGCTTCTCTTAACTTCTGGACATTTTTTATATTTTAACTATATTTTTATTATCTTCGGGTAGTTGTACAAAGGAGTTACTGTTCAACACATCAGTTTACAAATACAGTTGACAAGTACATCTGGACTGAAGCCAGCCTGGTATCCTTCTCCCCTACCATTCCAACCCAACCCCTCCAATGGTAGAACATGCTGTGAAAATCGTGATCACATTCTCCCCCCTTCCTCTGTGTTCCCCTCCCTCCTCCCTGGCCCCCCTCAGCTTCCAAGTGACAGGTTCCTGGTATTCATTTTGTTGGACTGCAAGTTGGTTTTTCTAAGTAATTATATCCTGTGAATTCTCCCCTGCAAATCCAACTTCAGATGATGCTTTGTATTTTTGTCTGGCCTAATTAACAAACAAATTTATCCAAAGAAACTGAATCTGTCCAAATGTTCTCTTACCAAATGATCAGAGGTCTTGGTGAATTAAAGACAGCACAGAACTCTTCTTCATCTCCAGGAATCTGAAACAATCACTGAGTTCTTGACTCAGGAAGAGCTGGGCGTGGAATTCAAAGGAGTGCCATAGTGAAAGGTAGACAAGAAGGAAGTAGAAGAAAGCTAGAAACATTGAACTTTGCATTTACAAAATAGTTAAGTCTTCAAGTGGGGACTTTGAAACCACTAGAAGAAGGAGTAGAAGAAAGAATGTACTGGCAAAGGCAGGAACTTCCTGAATAGAACTCCAGGAGCTCAGCAAATGCCAGAGAGAACTTACAAATGGTATTGCATCCAGCTATGAATTTCTGCACAGCAAAAGACACAGTTCCTTAGCAAAAACGACAGGCTTCAGAATGGAGATCTTTTCCTGCTGTGCATCTGACAAGGACCTGACATCCTGAATAGGCCAACAGTTCAAACAGCTAATGCCTCAAAGGACCAAGACACCAATTAATGAATGGGCAAAGGAGCTAAATAGAGATATCGAGAACAGAGTGAAAAATGGCCAATAAGCATATCCATACTGAATATGCAAATTACAACAATACTGGGATTCTATCTCACCCCACCAAGAATGGTCAAGAGTGGTTAGATCCAAAGGAGTGAGCCCATCTACTAATCAGAAGGAAACTCAGCATACAAAGACAGCTCCAGTCCATGCAACAGTCAGCGGGAGCACTGAAAGATTGGAGGCTCACTTTTTCTCACTATTACATAAAAATTCCTCAAGTAGACAGGCACCAGTGTCTCGTGCCTATAATCCTAGCCACTCAAGAGGCTGAGATCTGAGGATCGCAGCCTGAAGTTAATCTAGGCAGGAATGTCTGTGAGACTCTTATTGCCAATTAACCACCAAAACAGCTGGATGTGGAGGTGTGACTCAAGTGGTAGAGCACCAACCATGAGGCAAAACCATTTACTCCATTGCCTAAGCCTCAGGTCAAGACAAAGGAATAGAAGAAAAAAATTCAAGTAATTGCTAGCAATGAGAGATTTTATAAGGCCATTTAGGATATAATTTATTATTCACAAAATATTACCTTCAAGTATTGATACTTGATGTACCTTGGTGCAAAAATTCTTGGCAAGTAAATAGTGAAACACCAAATATAAAATAATAATAGCCACTAATAATCATATTTAATTATGTAACTTTTACATTAATGCAAATATAATTTTTTAATTTATGATTATGTAATATAAGTAATTATCTTTTAATTTATTTGCACAAAAATGTCTTAGTCACCACAAAAGTTGAAGCAAAAATCTGGAAAATTACTTTTCTTTCTGTTTGTGTTATAACCAACCATTTTGCTAGTTAAATTATAAAATATATAGTATTATAATGGTTAACCAAGTTCATTACATCCAAAATATTGTTCATACTTATATTATTTAAGAAAAATACTTTAAGATGAGGATAAGGTATCATAAAATTAACATCTCAAAAACTCAGGTCTTTTTTTTTTTTTTTTGGCCAGTCCTGGGCTTTGGACTCAGGGCCTGAGCACTGTCCCTGGCCTCTTCTTGCTCAAGGCCAGCACTCTGCCACTTGAGCCACAGCGACCCCTCTGGCCGTTTTCCATATATGTGGTGCTGGGGAATAGAACTGAGAGCTTCATATGTAGGAGGCAAGCACTCTTGCCACTAGGCCATACTCCCAGCCCTCAGGTCATATTTTTAACAGTTTTCCTGCCAATTTCTTAATCTACTGTGTGCTTTAAGTATTAGTATACTTTAAGATGTAAATGAACATATTTAAATATTGAGATGAAATCTAACAGTCTGAAATGCATGATAAAATTTATAAACATGAGGTTAAAGTCGCTGATGGAAAAATGAGAAGTTATTAGTTTCATAAATGCACCTGAACAAACCTTGCTTGATTCTCTCTAATAATCCAGCTCTTCTTACACAAAAATGTGGAAACTTCTTGTTAAAATAAGGGAATCAGAGGAGGGTGATAAAGAAGAAAACATCGATAACGCTCATAGACTTTCCTGCCCAGGTTGTCTTTGAACCTATGTCCTCAGCTCTCAGCCTTTTGAGTAGCAGGATTACAGGCATGAGCCATTGGAACCTGGCAAACTTTTTATTTTTATCTCCTCAGTATCTGTTAATGTTGCAGAATCTGCTAGCCTTTAGAGTTTAGTGTGTGCAAGCCCTTTCATTTTAACCTGTCTGGGCCATTGCTTCTTCAACTAAAACAGAAAATAGCAATGATAAAAATTAACATAATATGTCATGCTACTGCTGTATTCAAGCATTTATATCTATGACAATAGAAAAATGGTGCTGCATTCTTAAATAGAACATTTAAAATCAAATATATATGCGTAAATCCATACTGCATTTTCTCCTCAAAGAACTGTAGTATGAATTAAAAATATAACATTCAACAAGTAAAATCCAGTGCTATAATAGAATCCTCCTCTCCTTGCTGCTGGGAGCTGAGCTGTGAAAATCCCCTCGAATCCTCTTTTAAATGCCTCTCAATTCTTGAAGACGGCCTTTGAAAAGGCTTTATTGTAATAAGACTTAGAAACTACCATCCCTGTCCTAGCTTGTCTCATTTGTAGGCAAATGAGATACATTTTAATTTTAATCTTTACCATTATGCAATAGATTTCTCAGCACTTTTGGTGCATCAAGAACAGATAATAGTAATAATCTAAAACTTAGTAATAATCATCATCTAACGTCTTTCTGTGCTTGTAGTCAAGGTTTTACCCTAAAGGTTGAAAACCTAGGTGCTAACGAAGGGACTGGAATCAAACTTGTTTGGTTTTATTCTATTTTATTTTATTTTGTTTCTTGTTCCTAGACTGTAAAAATTATTCAATCCTGACTGAGAGTTCCAAGCCCTCGAACTCAAAGAAATCAACATATATCAAAGAAATTGGAAGCGAGCAGCTGTCTTTTTATGGTGACAGGGTTTCATTCCCTTCATGTGGTTAGATAGCAGAAGGCACTAACAGCAGAAGAATCGTTTCCATGGCCTCCGGGGTAGGGGCCTGCTCCTCTCACCCACTCTGTGGACACGGATGGAGCCAGGTATCTTCACAGCTATCTATGTTTCCTCCATTGCCATCTTGATTTTCTTCTAGGTCTTCCTTTTGAGCAGCCGTTGACACCACCATTCTAGTGACATTCTGCTCTGGTGAGCTAGGTGTTCTCCCCGGCGTTACCAGCCTCTGCCACAGCCAAGTTTCCAACCTTCTTCCACGTGTCCTAGGGACTTCCGACAACAACACCCCACATCCGGGCATCCCGCCCTGTGTCCGTGACCCAAGGGACACAGATGATGAGGCTTCACATGACCTCCTGTGTTACTGAAGTTCGAGAGCCTAACTTGAGTCTCATCAGACTCAAATCAAGGCTGTTGTGCCCTGCGCAGGATGGCCCAAACTCAGCTGCAGGCGACCCTGACCCCTGTCAGCCATGTCACCAATGGCAGACCCGGCAGCTCCTGTGCCTGCTCTGGGCTCTGAGACCCTAGGAATCATGTCAGAGGTGCCAGGAAAAGCAGGCCTCCCAGGAGGTGGGGGGGAAAATGATGAACAACTTTATCCACCTTGCCATGCTGAGTCCTTTACACCGTGCAGTCCATGGGCTGCCCTGCCCCATAGACTCGAATGTGGACATCGTCATGTGCCCAGGGGATGAAAGGATTTTTCTATCTCCCACATTCATATTCACCAATCTATACAGGGTCTGTGGAGCCCACCACGCCCTGCCAGGCACACAACAGTTTGTGTCCAGCTCCGTGGGAAATCAATGGGCTGATAGGAGAGCCGGGATGGTGAACAGATCCTCTACAGCCAGAAGAGCTTGCTTGTCCTGACATTTCAACAGCATGGAGATTCGGTAGCTCGCTTGGAGGCCAAACAGATCTTCCCATTGCTGCTTGCTTGATGAAAGAACGTTCCATATGTTCTAGCTCAGTTCCCCGCACTGTGCCCAGAACAATGTAAAGGAAGGTAATGGAGCTGTGATTTACATGGTTTTCTTTTTCTTAACTGTGCCAGTCCTGGGGGCTTGAACTCAGAGCTCAGGTGCTGTCCCTTTGCTTTTTCACTCATGTTGAGCTCTCTACCACTTCAGCCATTGCTCCACTTATGGTTCTGGTGTTCAACTGGACATGGGAGACGCAGGGACTTTGCTTTGAGCTGTGGTCCTCAGAGCTCAGCCTCCCGAGTAGCTGGATGACAAGTGTGAGCCAACAGCACCCAACTTTACACTTTTCTTTTATATAAGTGCTTTTAATATCTAGAGAGACTGCATGAAGTATGGAATTCCGTAAGAAGTAATTATCAGCATCTTATTTCCTTGTTATTTGTGACTGTAAATAACATATGTCCAGCTTAATTGTACTGAACTTCTGGGCCTAGAGACTGTCTGACCTACATATCTGGCAAAGCCCTACCTGGGACTATAGTTGACATTAACAAGAAGCATCATAATCCTCACAATTTATGTATTAAATTACTTTCATTTCCATGTGTGCAGTCATCTTTCCATTCCTCACACTTACTGAAATATCTGAAAAGTGAAGCAAACACATTGTTACCCAGTGAAAGCTTAAAGGCCAGGAAAGTGATGATACGTATAATATGAGATAAAATATGCAATGTTAGACGTGCAGAGCACTGACCATCTCTGAACTTACAGCCCCAAGCCTCCCCTTGCCTTTACAGGTGCTCTGTGGAAACACTGCGGCTGTAGATGGGCACTCGGCTTCTTCCACAATTGCAGGCATACCCAGCGCAGATTCATTTCCTCTTCATACCTGTCACAAAAGCCATCTGTGCATTGCACATGCTCCACTCCGGTCCCAAATCTATAGGAGCCAGCAAGTCATGGGCTGGGATCTCCCAGGCTGGCCCTATGGGGAGACACCGCCCCTCCCCCCGCCCTGCTGTGCGCCCTGGGAGAGGCTGGTCGGTCTCAGTGTGGGTTCCTGGCGGTGGATGGAACTCAGCAGCCATGGAAGGCTCTGGCTCGGAGGTAGAGCCCCCGAAGCCCTGGTTCGAACCCTGTCACTGAGGAAGGTGGGGAGCTGGATGGGCTGTTCTCCTCTGATACCGCCTGTCTTCATAGTCATAGCAGAGACGCACTGGGAACTCCTCCTCGCCTGTGCTCCACAACATCATAGCCAAATGGGAGAAATACGCTGCAGCTCTGCCAATAACGACCAGCAGTGGCAAGGACAGAGCTCGGCTTCCATGCCCAGCGTCATTCCTAACTGTTCATCCAGACGTCTCGAGAACCTTCCTCCATGTTTTCTTGACTAATGGGAACCAGTTTCTTTGCTACTATTAATTTTGTATCACCAAGGAAATTAATCCTTTTATTTGAGTAGAGACTACTTTTCTCCCACATGATCAGACAATAAAGGGAAAAATACTAGAATGCACACATGTATATGTAAATATGTAGTAGTTTTATAGCTGAAGATTTATGGAATTCATTTGTAGAAGACACTGATATTTATTTACAGAGAACATGGTACCAAGACCATTAATAAGGAATCCATGTGGGTAGATAAAAAGTATTAGTGTGTCAATAAGCTAATTAAACTACAATGGTTTTCTTGTAATCTGCTGCTTTCTGTTGCATTTATGGTGATGAAAATCTCTGCTCATAATTGCATTTGGAGCAGAAGGAAATTGATAAGGGGCCGTCAGGTTCTTTCGCAAACATTAGCAATTTGGGAAGCGGAATTTGAGCTCTAGTCCCCATGCCAAGTGTAAAAATTAAAGTTGTTCTAGCTGAGCCCAACAAATAGTCTGCAAATTAGTCTGAAAGTTTGAAACCCAAAAAAAGAAAAGGAGAAGCAGATGCACCCATGCGTCTTTAAGAGGAAAACTGGCTGTTTCTCTTTCTGATTCAAAGAAAAACAAGACAGGGAAAAGGATGCTCCACAGCATCCTTTGGGCATGCATCCTTTGGGCACCAAATATATTCCTCTTAGAACACTCCTCCAGACTCAATCTGGCCCTTTGTCACATCCACCGGCTTGTGATTTCACATGTGATTGAAGCTGAGCTGCCTACTTATCTGCTACATGGCAGCTGTTCACCTGCGTTCTGTTTATCTCCAAAGGTTTAGGATATCCATACAGCGTGTGGAGGAGGTAGACATCTTGATTTAGAAAGAAGACATCTTGTGTTATTTCAAGTGTGGCATACATGATTTTGAGCAATCTATATAGTAATGAAAACAAGATTGTTCAAAGGAAGGGACACTCGCCACACACTCAGGGAGCTGTCTTATCCCTTGTAAATATTATGAAACTACATTTGTATTGGTAAGCATCCCAAAATTCTAGGCTTATTATTGCAGTAGAAACAATGCCCTCAATGACATCTGCATTATACAATCTTTTTCCTAATGAAATCCAGATGGAGAAAAATGTGGCACTGAAATCATTTGCAAGCGCTGAGAGCTGGTGCCACCAGCCACTCAACAGGCTGAGATCTGAGGATAAAGCCAGCCCAGGGAAGGAGAGTCCGTGAGACCCAGGTGCAATTAACCCTCCAAAAGTTGGAAGTCACCGGGGGGGGGGGGAGAAGGGGGGCAACTGGCTACCGCCTGTAATCCTAGCTACTCAGAAGGCTGAGGTCTGAGGACCGTGGTTCAAAGCCAGCCTGGACAGGAAAGTTCATGAGACTCTTATCTATAATTAACCACCAGAAAATGGGAAGTGGCACTGAGGGTCAAATGGTAGAGTGTTAGCCTTGAGCTGACGATTTCAGGAGCAGTG
>NW_025960713.1:0-111547 GCF_023159225.1 Perognathus longimembris pacificus | reverse complement strand
TTTTATCTTCTAGTCTAGTTTTCTCTACACAGTTTTCATTTCTGGGGGCTAACTGTGCTGATTTGGGGACAAGCATTTTCACTAACATGAGCTCTATGTACTTTGCCTCCTCATGAGTGCTAGAAAAGCCTTCAGATATTGAAGTCTTCCTTCATTTATAGTTACTGCTGCTTTCTAGTTTTTGTTTGTCTTTGTTGGTGAAAGGAACGGGAATGGCCCAAGGGATCCCTGTATTATTTATGTATTGCAATGCATTTTTCTAGTGCCAGTTCTTTCATGAAGTTGAAGGTAATTCGGAAAAGTGGTGGCTTTCCTGTAACACTTGCATTAAAAGCTATTTCTCCAGGGTGGAGGGTTCGACGTGCACGGGTCTGTGTGTGTCCACGTGTGTGTCCTGGGCTTGCAGGCAGGGCCTGGGCTCTGTCTCTGAGCTGTTTTGCTCAAGGCTCGTGCTTTGCCACTTGTGCCAGAGCTCCACTTCTGGCGTTTTTGGTAGTTCACTGGCAGTAAGAGTCTCATGGGCTGTCTTGCCCCGGGCTAAGCTTGGAACCACGACCCTGGGATCTCAGCCTCCTGAGTAGCCAGGAGGACAGGCGTGACACACCGTGAGAAGCCGCGTGAGGCGGTGATGGAGAGGAGGGCCAGGCACAGACCTGCTCATGAGGTAAAGCAGCACCGAGCTTGGGCGGTGGAGAGCAGGGTCAGAACTGTGGTGGACAGTCCCCCCTGGAGATGGAGCAGCAAGCCCCGTCCCCCGCAGATCATCACGAAACCCAGAAGGTGGCAGCCTCGTGCCTCACCCAGCCTCACCTCGCCTTAGGTTGGGAGTGGCACCAGGTAGCACTGAGATATCTGAACATCATTGCAGTGGAGCCCCAAACTGCCCCGGCCCAAGGTGAGCCCGTAGAATAGGGAGTTTCCTCAGTTCTCCAGTGCAGATTTCAGTGCTCTGTTTTCTTCCCTTCCCCATCTGGGCTCTCAGGGGTCACCCCCAGCCCCCCGCTTGAAGGTCGGGATTCCTCTAGGTGCGTGAAGTGGGATCTTTGCACAGACCACACACACCCAGCTCATTTGAACCATGCGCATGTCTCGGTACCTTCCGCAGGGAGGCCTCCCAAGTGCACACAGCCCTGAAGCTCACAGCTGACCCTCGACTCCATCAGTCCTCAGCCTGAGCCGCACGGCCGCTGGGAGTCCTGTCTCATTTTCTCCTCTGGGCAGCAATGGAGTGGAGTCTGCTAAGAAGGCGACTGCAGGAAAAAGGCAGGCAGATCCATTCCTCCAGCTATGCAAATTGTGGCGTGGAAATACAGATTTTAAATGACCAGGGTGGCTCCTGCCTCTAATCCTAGCTGTGCTGGAGTCTGAGATCTGAGGACCCCCTTTGGAAGCCCACCCACCGAGGTAGGAAAAGCCCGTGAGATTCTTATCTTGGATTAATCACTAAAAACCCAGAGGTGGACCGATGGTGCCAAGGGTAGAGTGTTAGACTTGAGCAAAAAAAAAAAACAAAAAACAAAACAAAACAAAAGGCTGCAGGACAGTGCCCAAGCTGAGCTCAAACCACAGGACTGGCATTGCATGTGCACACATGTAGGCACGCACACGCGCACACGCACACGGCGTGCAAGGCAAAATGAGTTCTCTAAAAGCTTATAGTTCTTAAAGATTGAATTCAAAGATACTGAAGAGTCTGAAATACCAACGAGGTCAGGAGAACGTGGACTGATATATTTCAATCCCTGAGACAAAATGTAATTTTTTAAATGATTGGTGACCTAAAAAAGGATTCAAATAAGTGAAATAAAGAAGTCAATCCAGTACATGGATGCAAAACTCAAATTGGACAAGGATTTCAGCAATTTTCTGAGAAACTAGCGATAAGACTCCTCCCAAATTCTTGGAAATAAAAAAAAAAAATCACAGAAAAACTCAATGAAAAACTTTAATAGCCTTGTCCATGAGGCAAAAAGGATAATAGGTACCGAAGACAGCATTAAGAAATCATTTTCCAATAATAAAAATATCAGAAAGCAATCTGATTATAATCAAGAGAACCAGGCAAGAAGTCATTGTATATAACACAGAATTGAGAGATCTAAGGGAGAGTGGAGGCAGGGGTGGGGGGGGTGGAGGGGTGGGGGGTGGGGGGGTGGAGCTGTTGAAGCGAGGGCACAGTTCAAGATGCTTTGTTAAATGGCAAGACATTCCATACAGAACCTGAAATTAAGGGAAGGAAATGGGTGGGTTGAGACAGGAGGGGCGAGAATTCTGAAAGGGGTGAAGTTGATCAAGGTGCACTGTATCCATAAACTGCTTTGGTGAAGGGCAACTACTGAAAAATAATTTTAAAAAAAAGTTAGAGAACAAACCCTTTGGAACACAATTGTGAGACCAAATCTCCAAATAGAAGACAGGAGCCAGAAAGAGAATGAAGACATTACAATTATTCAATTATGGCAGCACGTTCTTCAAATTCAGGGAAAGAAATGGACAAACTTCAAGAGGGATTTGAGCCCAAAGAGACAGAGCCCAGACAGGAACCTGCCCGTGTCATAGAGAGTGAAAAGCACAGGGGAAGCCCAAAGAGCTTCAGGATGAGCCTCAAGTGACTATACAAATGATAGTAGCAGAAGACTTCTAAGCTGAAACCTAAAACGGCACGTGGGTAGACTGAAGAATTTTAAGCCCTAAGATAAATTTCCAGCCAAGACTAGCATATTCAGTAAAGTTATCTTTTAAAAATGAAAAGTCAAGGTATGACTGTCAAAGAAACATATATGTACATGAAAACAGAAGGGGGCTTGTTGGAAGAGGATCAATGGCCGGGGGAAACGGGAAACAGTGGTAATGTTGGGATGGGTGAACGTGACTCAAGTATACTTTATACATGTACAAAAATATCATAATGAAAACGCTTGAAAAGAACATTTTAAAGGAAGTTTCCCTGCTGGCTTCACGTTCTCCACCTATTTCCAGCATGGGTGTGTTTTTAGACTTTGGATTTTCACGTGTGGGTGCTCACCTTAAGATGTGTGCAGACGCAGGAAGCTTTTCTGGGAGTTTCATCAACTCAAAGCCTGATCCTGACTATAGCAGTGTTTTTTAAAAACTTACCACTGCTCCAAGCTTCTTGAGGAGCATTCCTCTCTCTTGTGAGCACAAATTATTTTAGTAGTGCAAATTACCTCCTGAGATGTTTTTTCGTAGTAACTTCAATACTTGGTTCTTCCCTGGCACTTTTTTTTAATGGAGCCCAGAGTCTTTGAAGGCCTCCTGCATCACATCTCTCTTGGTGTCTTCTGAGAGGAATTCGACGAGCTCCACTCTTCCAGAGTGACGTTCATGGGCCACATCTTCAAGGCCACATCCAAGTGTCCATCTTATGACCCTTGCAGCAAGCACAGGCAACCAAGTTACTAGGTTGAGCCACTTGAGGCCTCTCTTAAGGGAACACTTGGGACCAGCATATCCATTTGTTATTTATGTTTTTTTCCCTTTTTAAAAATTAATTAATTTATTTATTGTCAAAGTGGTGTACAGAGGGGATACAGCTCCCTGGGGACTTTCTCATCAAACTTGTCACCTCCTCTCTCACTTGCCCCTGCCCCAATTCCTTCCCCAGACCATCTTTTGGTCTGGCTCACTTCACTTAGCATGATTTTTTCCCCAAGTCTTTCCATTTCCTTACGCTAGCTAAATAAACCAGCCTTACTTAATTCCCCAAGCATGATAAATGAAACAAATGTTCTGGAGAAGAATTGGTACTCGTTGATACTGATGAGAGCATCTTACTGGTGAAGTTATATGTGGCAAAAAAACAGTTCTGTTCAAATTATTTTTAAATTGGTATATTGATATTTATATAAAATTTCCTAACAATACTGCCAATATTCTACATACAATATTCACTAAAAAACAATAAGGTATTCCTTAGAGATTACAACATGTCTTTTGGAAATTCTTTTTAAACAGTAGTGCATTAAAATCTGAGAAGTCTTTTAAAACAAATATATTTCTTTATTTTGTTTAGCTTGGCATTTCTCAAGAGAATTTGACTACAGACAAGCTTTTAAGACTCACTAGCATCTTATTAAAGTTCTGAGGCACTTTGGAAAGCAGTGAACTCCCAAGGCCACGAGGCTCCAGAAGTCTGACTTCTTCGTTGGATGGAATTTGCAATCACGTGGTATTTGCAGGGATGAGGAGCGGCCTGGGACCGAGTTCCCTCTATCATTGCAGAAAACGAGATGAGAGACAACAAGGTTTGTTTGGCTGGGGTTATTTCAATACAATTTTTCTTTGAGATCTCATGCGTCTCTTCCCTCCACTGCCCCCTTGAAAGCTCTAGTCAATTACCAGAAGGCCTGTAAAAATAAAGTCTAAGAGTTTATATTAACCAGACCTTAATGCCCGATACCAAAGTTAGGGAATTTTCTGAGGATGTTAGCAACCGCCTAAAAGCCATCATTCATGATCTTTTAATGAACAAGGGAAAGGGAATTTGAAAACCTTCTTTGAACTATTGGGATGGAAATGCTTGTATTGTCAAAGTGAAGTCACAACACTGAGATATATAGAAGGCAAAATAAAGATGGTTTATAGTGATTTGAAAAAAAAACATGCCAGAAGTATGACCACTTAAAATTCAAGGTGCTAGTCAAAGATTTGAGGAGATATCATCTTGATTTCAGTTTGTAACAAGATTCTCTATTATGTGACAGGGCTATTTTTGGCAAAAAAAAAATACCCCACCCATATAAAGAGATAAAACATATGAATTCATTTTTGAAAGTGCTATGTACTAAAAAAAAAGATTAAAATTTACCAAGTTCATTAGCAGAAGAACATGGGTAGTGCAAAGACAGCACAGAATTAAAGAGTCAGAAAGGCCTTTGAGTTGCAGAAAGGAGAGAGGGAGGGAGGGAGGGAGGGAGGAACACATGAATGGCTGAAATATTCACCTCCACCATCATACACTCCAGAGTAAAAATGTTCTGTTATTACAATACAATACATTCAACACATGCAGTCTGACTACTCCACTTAGCACCTTAGTAGTTTATGAATCAATTCCTTAAATTATACTCACTGCCCTTCTCTCTGAGTAATTGAGTTTGAGAAGTAATTCGGTCCATTTAAAACATTTTTATATCCTATCATTCTTATTCTATTTCTCTATGGTTGGAATCCCTTTTGGAGTTTAGGACCACCTTAGTGTTAGAGAGGGTGATAAATAGCTCAAATCAGACATATTTGCCCACAATGGTGATGAACACGCTTTCAGTAGAACTTTGGATCAACCCAGAGTGAAAGTACTGCTTTTATAAATGATCAAATCAAAGTTTAGAAGGATTAATAAGTATTTGTCCTAAGATCACCCCTTGATCGTGGGATTGGGATATGAACACGGATGGCACCCCTTGATTGGAGGCCTGGGATATGAACACAGATGGCACCCCTTGATCGTGGGATTGGGATATGAACACGGATGGCACCCCTTGATCGTGGGATTGGGATATGAACACGGATGGCACCCCTTGATTGGAGGCCTGGGATATGAACACAGATGGTACCCCTTGTTCGTGGGATTGGGATATGAACATGGATGGCACCCTTTGATCGTGGGATTGGGATATGAACATGGATGGCTGCACACCGGGGCTTTTGATTTACTTCATGCTGTTTACAGGAAGATACGATTTGCTTGGTGATGGCAGCAATGGTGGTTGACTGGTGATGGCAGATGTGTTTGTGTGGGCAGGAAATGAAAATGGAGCCTAGAATAACCACCTGCCTCACCTATTTTCTTTCTTACTTTGAGTAGTAAGCAAAATCAAAGCATCAATGGAGCCCTAAGGATTTGAAGCAACTGATGACATTGGGTGGCCTCTGGGGCACATATATAAACACACACACATACACATATACACACATATACACACATACATATATACACACATATATACACACATACACACACATATATACACACATATGTACACACACATATACACACAAATACACACGTATATACACACATATATACACACATATACACACATACATATATATATATATGACATTTTTCTGGTAAGAAGCAGAGGCAAGAGTGCAGCTATGAAGAAATTCAGCCTTTTTGTAGGCTTTGGCAAAGACCAGATCTGCTGATACCTGAGGGAATCAACAGACCTCTTCATAAATATCTAACCTAAAATATTTAAAAGCAATTCTAAAAGTTACTTTGTCCTTAAAGAAGGTAGGAGATGGATGTGTTTGAATTCAAGCTTCTCGGTATATAGATTTGAGTACCTGTACAAAGAAAAACAAATATTTATAGGTTTTGCCAATGTGTATATTTTAAAAGGAAGTTTATCTTGATATTCCTTTCAGTTTGGGAGAAACTTACTTGGTGCTGTGAGCAGCAACTGTAAGTCGCCTCATATAAAATGCATACAGACTGAGTGTTGAGATGCATCTAAACCTTACCCATAACATTTCTCTTCCATTTGGCTGCTGCACAAATTATCTTCAACACTTTATATATTTGGAAAACATTCCCCATATCTCATATATGAATCTATAGTCTTGACTCCCAAGATCATGTTGGGCTGTTTCTGAAAATACTCTCAGAGGTGGCTTTTAAGAACGAAAATGATTATTTTGATGTTACAGCAGGGAGCCAACAGCTTATCAACTTACAACTTAACTGATAAGAGAACCCCTAGAAGGAACAGGACCGACCTGAGGGCCATGGATTCAGGCTCCGGCCTAGCGGAGACCAGTTCTGAAAAGTATAGGTGCCAAGGAAGAAAGTCTGCATTTTAATGTACTCAAAGGTAGAAGCATAGAATATAAAGTTAGAAGAACTCTTCTATATACTCTATGAATAAATCTCTTCTTTTTGCCACTATATACATATATTTTTTTTTCCTTTCAGATAATGACTCTCCAGTATCCTAGTGATTTGTTCAATAATACTGGCTTCTCTTCACTAGTTGAGAAGCAGCAAGAAATATATTTTTTTTCTCAAATTTTTATTATCAAACTGATGTACAGAGAGGTTACAGTATCATACGTTGGGCATTGGATACATTTCTTGTACTGTTTGTTGCCTTGTCCCTCATGCCCCCCTCCCTCCCCCCCTTTCCCTCCCCCCCCAGGTGTTCAGTTCACTTACACCAAACAGTTTTGCAAGTATTGCTTTTGTAGTTATTTCTCTTTTTTTACCCTGTGTCTCTCAAATTTGGTATTCCCTTTGAATTTCCTACTTCCAATACCAGTAAACACGGTTTCCAATATACTCAGATAAGATTACAGAGGTAGTGTAGGTACAACCATAGGAAGGTGATACAAGAACATCATCAATAATAGAAACTACACATACACATAGGACGTTGAAAGTAGTTACAACTGTGATATATCACTTGTTTCCATAACATGGAGTTCATTTCACTTAGCATCATCTTATGTGTTCCTAAGGGTATAGCTATTGGGCCTTGTGATGCTCTGCTATGGCTTGCCTAAACCTGTACTAATTATTCCCAATAAGGGAGGCCATAGAGTCCATGTTTCTTTGGGTCTGGCTCACTTCACTTAGTATAACTTTTTCCAAGTCCTTCCATTTCCTTACAAATGGAACAATGTCATTCTTTCTGATAGAGGCATAAAATTCCATTGTGTAAATGTACCACATTTTCCTGATCCATTCATCTATGGAGGGGCATCTGGGTTGGTTCCAGCTTCTTGCTATGACAAATTGTGCTGCGATGAACATTGTTGTGCTGGTGGCATTACTGTGATTTTGTTTGTGGTCTTTTGGATAGATACCCAACAGTGGGGCTGCTGGGTCATAGGGGAGTTCTATATTGAGCCTTCTGAGGAATCTCCATACTGCTTGCCAGAGTGGCTGAACCAGTTTACATTCCCACCAACAATGAAGTAGGGTTCCCTTTTGGCCACATCCCCTCCAACAATTGTTATTATTAGTTTTCTTGATATATGACATTCTTGCTGGGGTGAGATGGAATCTCAATGTTGTTTTGATTTGCATTTCCTTTATGGCCAGTGATGTAGAGCATTTTTTCATATGTCTATTGGCCATTCTCATTTCCTCATCAGAGAAGTTTCTTTGTAAGTCTTTAGCCCACTTGATGAGGGGGCTATTGGTTCTTTGCGGTTTTGTTTTGGAAGAAGGTAATTTTTTTAGTTCTGCATATATTTTATTTTATTTTTTTTATTATTATTATTTTTTTTGGCCAGTCCTGGGCCTTGGACTCAGGGCCTGAGCACTGTCCCTGGCTTCTTCCCGCTCAAGGCTAGCACTCTGCCACTTGAGCCACAGCGCCGCTTCTGGCCGTTTTCTGTATATGTGGTGCTGGGGAATCGAACCTAGGGCCTCGTGTATCCGAGGCAGGCACTCTTGCCACTAGGCTATATCCCCAGCCCCTGCATATATTTTAGAGATGAGGCCTTTGTCTGTTGAATGTCCGGTAAAGATCTTCTCCCAGTCTGTGGGCTTTCTGTTTATCTTGAGAGCTATGTCCTTTGCCGTGCAGAAGCTCTGGAGTTTGATGCAGTCCCATTTGTCCAACCTTTCTTTGATTTGTAGCCTTTCAGGGTCTTTGTTAAGGAAGTTCTGTCCTGTGCCAAGGAGCCCAAGTGTTTCTCCTACTCCTTCCTTTAGTGTTTTCAGGGTGCCTGTTTTGATTTCAAGGTCTTTAATCCATTTGGAATTTATTTTGGTGCAGGGTGATATATAAGGATCTAGTTTTAGTTTGTTGCATGTGTTGAGCCAGTTTTGCCAGCACCACTTGTTAAAGAGGCTATCTTTCTTCCATACTATTGTTTTACCTCCTTTATCAAAGATTAAGTAGGCATAGTTCTGTGGGTTTAATTCTGGGTCTTCAATTCTGTTCCATTGGTCTTCAGACCTGTTCCGGTGCCAATACCAAGCTGTTTTTATTACTATAGCTTTATAATACAGCTTGAAGTTGGGTATTGTAATTCCTCCAGCACTGTTCTTTCTGCTTAGGAGTGTTTTTGCTATTCTAGGTCTTTTATTGTTCCATATGAATTTCTGGATTGCTTCCTCTATTTCATTAAAGAATGGTGTTGGGATATTAATGGGTATTGCATTGAATTTGTAGATAGCCTTTGGCAATATTGCCATTTTGATTATATTAATCCTCCCAATCCAGGAGCATGGGAGGTTTTTCCATTTTCTTAGTTCTGACTTAATTTCATTTTTCAAGCTTTTAAAGTTCTCATCAAAGAGGTCTTTCACTTCTTTGGTTAAGGTTATTCCTAGGTATTTTATGTTTTTGGGGGCTATTGCAAAAGGAGTTGCTTTCCTGATTTCAGCCTCGGTCTTCGGGTTGTTAGCATAGAGAAAGGCCGTTGATTTTTGAAGGTTTATTTTATATCCTGCAACTTTGCCAAAGTTTTGGATCAGCTCTAGTAGCTTGGGGGTAGAGTCTATGGGATTCTTTAGGTATAGGATCATGTCATCAGCAGCAAGAAATATTAACAGATAAACTTCTAGCACTGAATGAATATCTACCTATTCATTTAAACAAAACTATGAATGAAAGACAAAAAGGAAATGACTAGTAAAGTACCTTGGTGACTATAATAAGAGGTTAAAATACACAGGAAAGTTTCAGACATGAATTAAAAAGTCAACAATAAGCCCTGAAATTCCATAGTAGTCTTAAACAGGTTTTCAGTAGCAGTGTCTCAATCGTTCAGAACTGTTCAATAAATTTTCTGATTGTACTAAAATACAGTGTGTTATCTAAAGAGCACAGTGCCAAGGTCTTCTGATGAAACAATATTTACAAAAACACAAAATAAGCCTGGTGATGGTGGCTCATGTCTGTAGTCCTCGCCACTCAGGGGCTCAGAGTTGAGGACTGAAATTCAAAGCCAGCCTCGGCAGGCAAGTCCGTGAGACGCCTATGAACACTCAACCAGAAAACGGAAGCGGATCTGTGATTCAAATGGTAGAGCATTACCCCTAAGCATAAAAGCTCAGCGACAGTGCCCCAGCCCAGAGTTTAAGCCCTAGGACCAGCAAAAATGAAACCTAAATAAAAACCAAACCTGCAAAATAACGATGTGTTATAGAGTTTTTACCTATTACTAAATATACCCAGTTGCAATTCTTTCATGAAAGCTAAGCATAACTCAATTAGAAATAAATCTACTCTCCAGTCAGTAACTACAGTAAGAAGATTAGCTTTTATTTTTACCTCTTTCAGTCATAAATACTCTATACAATTTTCAAAAGCACATAGTCTCAGATTCAGACTGCTAACAGTTAATTAGAATTAGGGATGGACGATAGACTATTAACTATATTTACATAGTGATGTAACATTTAGCCATTTATTTATGCTACAGGTATTGTTTTGAAAAATCTATAAAATATTATCTTGCTAGATATTTGAAATATTTGAAATAAATATGGAAAATGTGCTCTCATAAGAGTGGAGCAATTATCTAGCATTTAAAAGAAACTGTTCAGTATGGCATTGTTATTTACTGTAACTGTGTCATCTATATTGGACCTGATTTGGAAGGGCTTTCTGAATGTTCACAACTGACCCATTAATGATTCTGAATATGAAAATAACCTGTTGTTTGTAGGATGTCCAAATTAATTAGTTTCACATTAATACCTTAACACTGTCTCTTTATCCTTTTCAACATGTAGGAGCTTAACAGAGGATTTCAGAACCCAGATCTTTCCTGTAATTTGTTTTGCTTACAATTAGCATTCACTTCCCTTCCCCCCTTCCCCCCCGCCCCCCCCCCCCCCGCCAAGAATTTGCTAGGAGCATTGATTAGCCATAATTAAAACAATCAAATCAGGGGCTGGGGATATGGCCTAGTGGCAAGAGTGCCTGCCTCTTATACATGAGGCCCTGGGTTCGATTCCCCAGCACCACATATACAGAAAATGGCCAGAAGGGGCGCTGTGGCTCAAGTGGCAGAGTGCTAGCCTTGAGCAAAAAGAAGCCAGGGACAGTGCTCAGGTCCTGAGTCCAGGTCCAGGACTGGCCAAAAAAAAAAAAAAAATCAAATCACACAATGAAGAGAATTAGCAATAATTATATAAAGGTATAAAGCATAGAAAGAATTCATGCTTTAAAGTACCCTCTTTGGGGAGGAAAAAAGTATTTTCCTGACCTTAAAATAGTATATATACCATATCTCAGAGGAAGGAATATTCACCCAACAAACAGTGCCACAGATTGAAGCTGGGTTTGGTATCTCTGGTTATCAAGGACCCATTTGCTGCCATTCCTATAATTTTTTAAGTACATACAGGCTTTGGAACCTATGCTATCTGAATGAAGATTTTGCCCATTAACATTTTTTCCTGACAAACTTGGCTCCAAAAGACCGCATGTTATCACTGAGATTAAAAACACAGGGTTTTTCCAAGTGCTAAATGTGTTAGCCCTCGCATTAACTTTTTATTTAGATATTAATTATCAAGCCACATTTCTTATTCCTTGGGACTGCTGTCCTAAAGAAATTGATAAAGACTAAAACCATATCACAAAAATAAGTACTGGATATGTATGCAAATATGTAGGAAAGGAAACAATTTGTAAACTTGTACATTTACATATGATACTACAATATTTTCTTACTGCCAATTAAATGAATTTGATTACAGCAAGTAGAAAGCATATTGAATCAATGTGAGATCAAATAGATATTTTTCTTTGTCTCATTTGAATTCCTACTCACTAGGCATGTTCTTACCACATTAACCCTTTAAATGATTGACTAGGGAGCTGCCACGTCAAGAACTTTAATGCAACAGTCTGTGAGAGCTATCATCCTGTGTAGTCCTCTCAATGTGCAAACCTCCCAGGAAGTAGAGCTTCCGCTTACATTCCGCAAGACACTCGGAAAATAGCGTCAGACAGATTCAAGAACAATTCGGAAAGATCTGTGGGGATTTCCTAGGTTTTGTTTTTTTTAGGAGAGTTTCAGACTCACCTGAAGGTTTTTGAGCTCCACCCTCAAGACGTTTCCATGCAGTTTTTAACAAGAACTTGCAATTGTACAAAGCTCCCAACCGATATCCCTAGTCTAGGGCCTACATTGTGAGAACTGTTGCTGCAAGATGGAAGTGTGTTGGCGTCCTTAAATTCTGCTTTTCACCCTCTTTTTCAAAATAGACCACATCTTCACCCAGGTCATTCATTACTTGCCAATTGCTGGGTATCTATTCCGGCGGGCGGGATCCACCTCTCAAGGCAAGGAAGAACCTGATTCACCTCTCAAGGCAAGGAAGACCCTGTCTTCAGGCCTCCAGAGGGTTTTGCAATGGCAGGGAATTTGCCACTGAGCTTGCAACTTTGTATGTTTATGTTACTTCTGCACTTTCTTTTCCTAAGGAGAAAAACTACTTCCTAAAGAGATGGATTTTATTGCTTAACAATAAGTGAGTTCTTTCAACACCAAAGTAACTAATTTCTAGAATGTCAAATGGAAAGACAAAGTAGTACTTGAGCCTAAACCAGCTGCAAAGGCAGTTGCAGACCTCAGCACACTCCATCAATGGAAATCCGAAGAAGCTGAAGCAGCTCTTCGCTTTCCCCACCCCGAACACTTAAGTGCTTTCTTCTTTCATATAACTCATGTTCATTCAACTGCATTATGATGCTCTCAAAAAATGCCAGCAGTGTCATTTCTGCATGTATCTGTAAACTAGTTCTTGTGAAGGGACGAAATTAAATTTCTAGCCTCTAATGACAGAAACCAGCCCTACGCAATATCTTGCAGGGCAGAATACATTTCCGTTATCTTCAAAACCTGAAGAGAGCAGTGACAGATTCCAAACAGGATGGAGGAGAGCTTTGCTGGATACTCCGTGTGGGTCTGATGAAAATGGAATTAGGTTTATTATTTGGGGTCCTACTGCATCCAACTCACTGGTGTGGACATGGATTCCTTACTCCTGTTGGCTATTCAATTAGTGTTTCATTTGTCTTCTATACCTGCAGTAAATTACCACAGCTTTGACAACATCTGACATCAATAAGCTATTTGACTAGGAGGGATTTTGAGGGAAGATTTAGTTCATTGCGCATTTGGTTATGGATGGGATTTAGTCCCTTGCCCTCTATGACTTAGGGCTTCATTTCTTGCTAACCATGAGCAGAGAAGTGCATCTAGCTTTTTTATGTTATCTACATTTTTAAAGTCATGCCCTTGTCCCCCTTCAAGGGTCAGCAAACACAGGCTGACTCTCTCTCATGCTTGACATCCTTCCTCCTTTCTCTTCTGCTACATGTCTTTGACCTACTGAGAAGAATTCTGTGCTTCTGAGGTTGGCTCCGTCCAGGTAACCCTGAATACTGCTTATAACTCATAAGCCTAGATTTATAATCACATCTCCAAAAAACCTTTACCTTGCATCACAATGTTACCCACAGATTCCAAGGAACAGATCCCAGGCCTTTGGTGATACATTAGTCTGCTATTCACAGTGTCCACAAAGTACCCCTCCCCGCCCCCCCCCCCCCCCCGAGAATTTCATACTATAAGAATAAGCCAGGATACAGGGTGATCTATATTCAGCACTGAGTTCGAGAAAACTTGGGTATGCATGCATTTGTTCGTGAAGAGGCACACATAGGAAATTGTGTGCTGGAATAAGTGCAATAATACCATGTTACTATGGCTACCACTCGGGCTAAACTAACATATTTAAAATAGTGACTTCTGTGAAGTAAGCGGTGGTGACAGGATGCCAGCTAGATGGACGAGGACACATTGGTGATTACATGAAGCCTGCAGCTAATTTCCATCAGGCATATTTGTGACAAGCCACCCTTCCTTACCTAGTCCTTCCTTACCTAGTCCTTATGAGTTAGAGGGATGGGTTAGATTGGAGGGAACCCTGCCATTGCTTGCCAAAGAAGACTAAGCTGTTCCCGACCTTGTAGGAAAGCATAGGGTGTGCAGGATGAGGAGAATCTCTGCTCTAACCTTAGGCTGGCAAACCGGGACAACTGGGTATTGCCAGATAGAAGATAAAATGAGTGACCTATTTAGAACATTCCCTTAATTAAGAAGCAGACTATTGGGTCCTCCACTTTAATTAACCACACAGTACCACATTAACCTTTTCTTATGCAGTCTTTCCCTAGGTAGAATTGCTTAAATGCAGCCTTCCATCCTTTAGGCATGAACAGAGTGAAGAAGAAACAAAATATGAAGATGCTAGAGTTACTATTTCCATTAAAAGGTAATTATAAAACTCGAATTATGCATATATGCATTCCTGAGTGTATAATGATTTGAAATGAAGCAATTACTTTGAGATATTCATTGGTATGAGTTAGAAATGCTTGCATATTTTATAAGAATTAATGCTTTATATTTATTTACACTATAGTCATTATACTGTAAGATGAATCATTTTGGCCCAATAATCTTAATGTTATTAATTTATCATAACCTTATTTATGCAAGAACAATTATTTCACATTATCTCTAATATTCTTGGGATCAAATAGAATTTATGCACCAATTGAAATAACATCTTTGCATAAGTTATTATATTTGTAATACATTTTGGTGTTTTTTCCACCTAATATATTTAGATTTACTTTCTTAATATATATATAATTATTTAATAAATGAGAGAATGTTCACATATTTATCACCAAACAAAAAACTGAACATTAGAGTAGTTGATTTTAAGATTATAAACAAAACAATTAAAATAGTGCTGACTTTTAATTTTGAATACTATACTGTTTTTGCTAGAGACTTACATTTTAGTTTCTTTAATTTTAACTTATAACAATTACATGAAAATGATCAGTACCAAACTTGAAATAGAGCTATAAAATTTCATTGTAGGAAAAAACATGACAAATAGCAAAAAATTTTTAAAAAAGGAATTGCTCCTTTAATGATGGGAAAATAAAGACACACTGAAAATGATGTAACTTACTTCAGGAATATAGAGGCATTAAATATTAAAAATAAGCCAAATGGCAGGAGAGGAAACTAGGTTAAAATGACTTTCACTTTACACTTGAGAAATATTCAAGTGTTGAGTTCTAAGATCATTTTCTATTAGACGCATATAAATCAATACTCATGTGATTTTTTTCCAGATTTCTCAAGTTCCAATAAACATATTTACCACAAAATACGTATTTATCAAAGAGGAGTTTATGTAACAAATGTAGTCATGATGGCATAAACAGTAAAGTGTATTTGGAGTCCGTGTGATGTGGGTGGGGAATGGTGGAAATGTGGGGAAATCGCTGAGGAAGAAAGACTATTGAGAACAGCAGGAAACAGAGGTAGATGTCAATGGCTGGTCTCAAACAGCAGTTTGGAGCTTCCGATAGGGTCAGAAGGCACCCAGGATAGATTTAAAAGTTCAAGAATTGCAAAGAAATAGGGCATGGGTGGCTTACACCTGTAATCCTTGCTACTCAGTAAACTGAGATCTAAAGACCATGGTTCAAAGCCAGACTAGGCAAAAAATTCTTATGAGGCTTTTATCTCCAATTTACCCCTAAAAAGACAGACATAGCTGTGACTCAAGTGGTAGAGTATCTTGAGCACAGAAGCCTCTAGGTCCTGAGTTCAAGCCACAGGAGGACACTCGAGCGTGCGCGCACAGATACACACACACACACACACACACACGACCTGGAAAGATGAGAAAAACAACAACAGTATTTTAATATGGCTGAACAGCATGCCAGCCAAAATATTGCGTTCAAAATGTTTTGGTCATTTAAATATCAAGAATAAATATAATCATTCAACACAGAGTATGAAGCACATGCCTGAACTTACGATTATCATAAAACATGTTTGACATGATTTTGTCATTCCAAGAAGGAAAAAAGACATATATAAAAATGACGATTGCTTTTATAAAACAAATGAATATTATACAGTATGACACTTATCTGTTGTACAGGTACGCTGATAATAAAGTGGCTTCAGAGAGAGGTCAAAGCAGTTGAAACAGTTAAGGGGTTTAAGAGGTAGGAATGGTTAGGAAAACCATAGGAAGAGAGAAAACCCTGAGTCAACCCGAAGAAGCCCCAAGTTGCAAGCAGGAACCAAGCACACAATGCAAGCCCTGCGATAACTTCAGCACCAAGGGCGTTTTCCAGGGAATTTATGTAACAGATGTTCAGGATAGACTGGAGAGAAGAGATTTACAGAGGGGGTGGGCTGTTGAAACTTCCCCACCAGCAAAACATGCTTAAAGAGCAGCTAACAGAGGGGAAAAAATGATCCACTGATCTAGTAAGAGAAGAAAGGCTGGAGGTGTCATTGGGTTGTTTAACATCAGGACCTGCGAGAGGCCGAGGTGAATAGCAGCCTTTGAGCTGTGAGAGGGGTCCGAAGTTCTCACGGTTTTGTGGGCGTTCGGTTTGCCCGTGGGTCTCCCCACGACTTGTGTCCGGCAGGCACTGGACTAGCTGAATCTTGGGCTCAGAAGGGAGGTCGGGCGCGTGGTAAGTGAACCTGTGAGAATGGGATGAGATGACCCAGGGAGACACTCGACATCCAGGGGTGACCTCGAGGATCTGGAGGGCGAGCAGGGGAAGAGCTGTGAGGTCAGCTAGGAGTTTGGGGTGAGCCGGGTGAGCCACGCACCTGCACTGACGCGTGTGGAGCGCATCCCGGCTGCGCCCCGCAGCCACAGTCAAGGCCAACTGGGCCATGCGCTTCGTTCTGCCACAGGGCGCCTGGCTGCTTTGATTCCGGGCTGCGGATGAGCCGTCACAAGGCAGGCAGGGAAGGGTGGGGTTTAGGGTTCAAGTCATTTGTACCAAGTTCAGCATTCCAAGTTGTTCCTCAGCAATCGTCTGAAATAGTTTCCAAACATGGCCCCAAATTCACTGTCCATTGAGTTATTTTTATATAACAGAGGGAATCAAATGGGTCTCTTTATCATTCTTGTTTCTAAGAACATTGCTTTTTGCTTATTATTAGCGCCAACAAAAAAACATCTGTTATTAATGAAAGCTGTTTTATGTGTGCCCGGTGTATTGCTAGCTAACTTACATTATTGACATAAGTAAGCATTATGTATAGCACTTTGCACAGCAGTTTTTATTTACAAAGGCTTTTAAAATTCTTCCTTGTAGGGCTGGGAATGTGACCTAGTGGTAGAGTGCTTGCCTCGTATTTATGAAGCCCTGGGATCGATTCCTCAGCACCACATAGATAGAAAAAGCCGAAAGTGGAGCTGTGGCTCAAGAGGTAGAGTGCTAGCCTTGAGCAAAAGGAAGCCAGGGACAGTGCTCAGGCCCTGAGTCCAAGGCCCCAGGACTGGCCAAAAAAAAAAAATCTTCCTTGTACTTTTGTCACACTATGTTTTATTAATCTTTTATTTTTTAGTTTATATGGTGGTTTTCTTGCCAACCTTTTCATCTTATTTTTATTATTCCCTTTTGTCTTAGTCATCATCTTCAAATACTTTGGCCCCAAATTATCACTGCTATTACTGTAATAGATAATTTATTTTTATTCTTTAATCACAAAGAGTAGAAATGAAAAAGAATAAAAGACAAATATACCATCAAACATGTTCAACTCTGCCTTTGAACAGCGCTGGTAGAGTTTCTAATTGGAAAGTCCAAGCTAAGCAAACTGAGGCCCGTCTGCAGGTGCAATGGGGGTCCTTACGGAAGAAAAGCAGAGGCACCCTGCCACCGTAGGGCGAGAGACCCCTTCTTTCATCCTACAGGTTCTTCAAAGACTGTCTTTTAGAAAAGGACAATGAAAACACTTAACAGTGTTTCTCACACTCCCTACTAGAGCAATCAAAACTTATAAATGGACTAATTTGAATTGTTTGTATATAAAATTAGGCTCACTCCCAAGATTATGTTTTTGAGGGGGGAGGGAGCCCATTGTAGAGCTTGGACTCAGGGTCTGGGCACTGTCCTGAGTCTTTGTGCTCAAGGCTGGTGCTCTACCACTTTGAGCCACAGCGCCCACTTCCAATTTTTTTGAGTGGTTAATTGGACACGAGAGTCTCACGGGCGCTTTTCTGCCCTAGCTGGCTTTGAACTGTGATCCTCAGATCTGTGTCCTGAGTCGCTAGGGTAACAGGCGTGAGGCACTGGTGCCTGGCACTCCCCAGCTTGTAGAAGGTGGTGGGGAGCCAGCGTGCCAGGCCTGTGAGTGGGACTGGTGTGTAACACGTGTCAGCCTCGATGGGTTTCTAAAGCCCTCATCACGAGAATTCCAGGAGGAGCAAAAGCCCTCAGAGGGAGTAGAATCCAACGGCAATGGCTGGGGGTCAAGTCGTGTGATCTTTTCCCCGACAAGTAGACTCTAACCCATTAAGAGTGTAGGATTTTATTAGAAACTGCCTTGGGGAAGGAAAAGGATTCAATTAAGAGAATCTTGGCTCTGGTGCGATGTCTTTTAGGGTTTTGCTCTCATTTAGCCTTGAGAGCTTTATGGCTATAAGCCTTGGTCCTTCCCCAGTGGAAATCTGAGAGACATTTCATTTAGTCTTTTGTAATGAGTTACAATATGCCCCTCCCAGAATGCTTCACTGGTGGTGGAGATGGTTAAGTATCTGAACCATGGCCCATTGTCCCTTTTGCCCGATCTCCTTTTGCTGTCAGATGCCCTCCCGGCTGTGCTCTGATCGGTGTCCAAGTTACCCTGGCCCGTGTAGCTCTGCTCCAAGAGGACCCTGATCAGCGCAATAGTTAAGCTCTAGTGGATTGGCCAGCGTAGACACACTGGAAACAAAACAAACACAGCAGACGTCTGCTCCTCACCAGTCCTGCGACACCATAGGTGCTGACTGGAGGTACAGGAAGCCGCAGGCAGCTCCCCCATGGGGAGGAGAGGGCGAGAGGAAGCAAGCGGGAAGGACTCCGCCTTTCATCAGAGTCCCCAGGTGAGTTCCTGTAGGTTCCCAGTGGAGAATTTCAAAGGAATTCAGGTGAGAAGGGAGGCTTATTTGCATTACTCGGGTGTTGTACACCGCTTCATAGCAGTTGTGGGGTAGGATGGGCAGCGGATCATTAAGATGAAGAACTATTAGAACACACCACAACAAACCACACTAGTTCTAACGATGTTGAAGGTAAGGTACAACTGGGTTTTAAACCATTTATATTAGGCTTAATATATGGAAGCAATAATTTTACTAAGCAAACTTACAACAGATGCAGCCTCAATCAAGGTCTCAGCCAACCCTATTTGGGGCACTTACATCATCCATTTATTGCTTTAGGAAGGAGGCATTTCTTGGAGAGTGATGACAGGTGAGGACTTATCTCCAAGGCTTGACGGGGAAATTGCATCACATCATAGTAGCAATCTGAATCCATCTCATACATGCTCTGGGAGCAGTTCCTCCAAGGACTTGGAGAATCTCCTTCTCACACCTGTAATCCTGGCTACTTAGGAGGCTGAGATCTGAGGATTATGGTTCAAAGCAAGCCTGGGCAGGAAAGTCTGTGGGACTCTTAATTCCGCTTAACCACCAGGAATCCGGAAGTGGTGCTGTGGCTCAAGTGGTAGAACGCTAGCCTTGAGCTGAAGAGCTCAGGGACAGCTGCCAGGCCTGGAGTTCAAGCCCTATGACAGATAAAATAGAGATAGAGAATCTCCTTCTGAAAGAAAGTTAGAAGGCCTAATGGAACGGAAATCTGCTGCAATGCCTCAGGTGATCTTAGAGAAGCAGCTGACACACTAGCCACCCCTCTAGGCTCCGTTCACGGTCCCCACCTGCCTCTCCTCTTGAGTGGCTAGCCTGGTTGGGTGCCTTGTACTCTCATCTCCCTAGGTAGGAGCCTTTGGTATCATGTTCTTCTCAGCCAATAGGTTTCTACACCTGCTCAGTTATTGTCAAACTGCAATGATATACCAATAGGTATCCAAAGGAATTATCTAGATGAACAATGTAGTATTCCCTTCCTCTAATTATAGCAGCATCCGAATTTCCTTCTGGTGATCTATTCAGTTGCATCTATGGTGACTCATCTTGCTAGCTCTTCTATTGAAATGAGGAGCCTAGATTTATGAACCAGATGAAGCCAGAGCTAATAATTCAAAGCGTCTCTTGCCATGTGGAAGCACTCTTACTTTGTAAACAAGGTCTCTTGTTGCCACACAACCTTCCCTTTTCTCCTATCTGCTCCTTAGCACAATGTACTGTATGGGTTAATTTTGTGCCCAATTCCTTTCTAGGTTATTTTACAAATAGAGAAACTTCTCTTCAGATTTTAGACTTGCTTTAAAATAAATCTTTATTGATAAAATCCTAGCACTGGTTCTGGCTCAGAAAAGTGTTCAATAAAATAGCTATGAATTGTTTCAGTATAGTATGGGGTTACATACATGTACGTGTTCATATATAGGTAACATCTCAGTGCTCTCAGAATCAGGGAGAGCTAGAAGGAAGTGAATGTCTAATTAAGTGATTGAAAAAAATAATTTCAGCACTGCTCACGCTTATGCCATCTGTCAGGCCTTAGAGGGATGTCATTCAAGACACAAAACAAATCTGATGGCCCAGAAACAGCAGCCATTATTCCTGTATGAAATTTCATTCTCAGAAATTCATTTCTATGGATTCAAATGTACTTTTTTCCAAAGCAACCTGTAAAATCCACTCAACAATTAAGGCACTATTAGCTATTCATATTTTTAGGAAAATGATTTCTTCCGACTGCTCTTTAAATGACAATTACCTTTTATAGATGTATAGAATGGAGTTTAGATTATGTGAAGGAGAAAATGTGAAGCTTTCATACTTTTGAGGGGTGTGTATGTGTGTGTGTGTGTGTGTGTGTGTGTGTGAGAGAGAGAGAGAGTACTAGCAGCTACAGAAGAATAGTAAGCAATGATTGAATCTGGGGCAGAAGAAACGAAAATGTGTGAACACAATGCTAACAAGAGAACAGGATGGCTTCTAAAAATGAAGTAGCCTCAGCTACTTTAGAATTCTGCCCAGGGCACTCATCATTATTTCTGAATTTGCAAACCGCATCCCATGCATCTAGAAAATACCATCATTCCCCACAGAAGACACGGAGATAGCATGCCAATAAAGGTCAGAAACAAAATATCAGTGCAAGCAAACAGGCCTCAAATAAGAGAACAGTAGATGGCAAAAGTGGGGTTCATGATTCTTTTCAATAGCCTCTCAAAAATGTATAATGGAAAACTGTCCAATGCCTCGGGCTTAAGCTCCAATGCCTAGGATTTAAGCTTATGCCAATAAAAATGGTGGCAGTCTCAGTAACAATCACAACAGATCTAAATGCCCCTACTTGTGATTTGTCTCTTTTCTTGAAAATACCATTCAAACTACAGATGCTTCAAGTTTGAACATATTTTCCTATTTCCATGCTCTGTGAATATCACTGTCTGTCAGTGATGATGAAATTTCTTGAGAAACTTAATTTCCTAATAGAAATGGATTGCTTGCTACTATTTCTCAGAGTTAATAAATACCTGAAAATGGATTTATATTGTGACAACATCATCAGGGAACCTCTGTTCTTATCCCATTACTTATCTTTCTACGATATCAGCTGAAATAACTATTTAAATAAAGAGTTTATCATGTCCTTTAAAATTCTAGCTTCTTTTTCACTCATAACTGGTTCTTACTTTTGTTGTTTCCATGAGTGGTTTACTTTTTTTAAAAAAATAATTCCAACCTTTTTTAAAATTATTAAACATTTTTTATTGTCAAAGTGGGGTACAGAGGGGTTACAGATTCATATGTAAGGCAGTGAGTACATTTATTGTTCAACTTGTTACCTCCTCCCTCATTTTTCCCCCCTCCCCCCTCTCCCTTTCCCTCTCCCCCGCTGAGTTGTACAGTTGGTTTACACCAAATGGTTTTGTAGGTATTACTGTTGCATTTGTTTGTCTTTTTGTCCTTTCACAATCATAGATTGAATTATGTAAGCAAATGATGTGAATGTGAACAATAAGATAAAGCATGAATTAATATTGAATGATCCTGTTAATTATGAGCTATTTATTTTAGCTGGTTCACAGATACTTCCTCGAACACTACAGGTAGAAAGAATCTTTGAAAAACAAGGCTGACTTAACAATATAAATTCAGAAGCAAAAAGAAACCCTTATTTTCTGCTACCAGCTTCCCCTAGATAAAGTAATAGGAAGAACTAGAAAGGGACTTGCCAATGGCACCTTTACATAAATTTTTTCCCACTCTCATGTGAATAGCCTGAGTGACCTAGGAGATAACACTTCCAGACAAAAAAAGTTGGAGATAAGTTCAAATAAATGAACATAAAATATCACCCCTATCATTAGAATTTATGTATTTATAAAATAAATAAAAGAAGACTACTTTGAAATCATCTCAACCTGAGTGATAATGATTACTTATACAACTTATAATATTTTGACTCAAGATATGGCTATAGAATATATATGTATATGTATATATATATATATTCTATATATATCCAGAGAATAAACATAATACTCTACATAAAAGTGGAAATGATTTTAAAGTCCTTTAAATTTATAAAGAAAAGGAGGATACTAAATGAATTACTTAATCACAGAATTTTAAGAAAACAATTTAGAAATATTTAAATGGAACACTTCAGTGTGCCAGGAAAATAACTATAATGTTTTATACAGGAAATTTAAAATGTTCATATTAAACTACCAAATAATTTTAATATTGGCTGGGTATTTTATTAAACTCTTCAAGCAACAAAGAGCACCAATATCTCAGATATATTTTTTTTATCACTGAATGGAGAACATTGGTTATACCACATAATTTGGCCAATAGAGCTCACTCTGTCTTCTCAAAAAAATGAAATGTTGATGGGCTTTGTTAAGCTAAGCTTTCCTCAGGACTCATACTAAGTTCCAAGGAAAACAAAGTCTCCAATTGTTGTTTTGCTTAATGTTCTATCACAAGTCAAACCTCATCACCTCTGCCAGCCTATTTTGAAAAAAATGTGTCCCTCGGTTATAAATTTGAAGAACCAGAAGCAAAAGATACAAGGACATGTATGATTATGATTTTTCATATAGTCTGCAGTCAAATAGCTGCCATCCCTTTGTTCTCAAAATTGTATAAGCCCAGTGCTGTGTCTTACACCTGTAATCCTAGCTCCTTGAGAGGCTTAGATGTGGAAGATGAGAGCTCAAGGCCAGCGTAAGTAAATGCTGTAGAACCACTTCTCAGCCAAGAGCTGGACAAAATAATAAGGCCCTTCATCATAGCTGTGTGGAAGGCTGAGATTGGGAAGGTGGCCTGTCTGTGTCAGTTTGGGCAGAAAAGTCCACGTGGCTCTACCTCAAGAGACACTAAATGTGGTGGTGTATGGTTCTTATCTCAGCTACTGTGAAAGTGAAAAGTTATAGGAAGACTTTTCACCTTAGGATCTTGACAGAGAAAACTTAAGTAGCATTTGGTTCCACTGGAATAATACCTGCAGGTCATTTGGTCGTCACTACAAAAGTGTGTGTGTGTGTGTGTGTGTGTGTGTACATGCGCATGTGTGTGCCTATGTGTTTCACAAAAAGGAAAGTGGTAATTTGGAAATCACATGCCATTTTCACTAAATTTAGCATAGTCATAAATTCATACAAGTTTCAACTTCAGTCATATAGGTAGGCAGAGTTTGGATACTTCATAAAAGAACGCAAATATTTAAAATGTAACCAACTTATATTTGAAGCTATTAGTTCACAAGTGAGGTGAATTCAATCTTTCTGTAGGGTAGTCGTTGAGAACAAAAATATAATATTGGCATAAAGAAAGAACGCTTCATGAACACCAGTGAAGATTAGTGATACGTGTCAAAAGCTCTGTTCTCATCAGTGTCACCTTGCGGAATAATTTTTGGAGAAGTCGTCAGTTCCTCATTGTACACTGTGATTCTTCTTTTCAAAAAATCATTCCCCAACTGTATTTTCCTACTTTCACTCTTTCCCAACCATTCGGATATATTAGTATACCGGAGTAGCAACGATTTGAAACCTCCCAAGGTGAAGGAAAACAAACACAGGTCTGTCTCTCTTTTGAAAATGGCATGACTGTAAATTGTGGAGCTCACGCAGCTGAGTGGTCTTCCCCCACGGCGTCTCTTCGAGCTCGGGCACTGGTTATGCGGATGACTTTCCTGACCACACGTTGTGTGCATCTACTTCTTGACAGTCGGCATAGACAGCACAGTCTCTGCTCACCTGTGGTCTCCGAACACAGGCATGGCCAAGGCCACCTGCACCTTCAGGTAGTGCTCTCCTGTCTCCTAACAACCCTCCGGCGCTGCTGCTTACAGCAGAGAAGTTTCAGGGATAGTGTAAGAAACTATTGTACATTCTTCAATTCAGTTCATTTGTATTTTATATTTTTCTCGGTTTATATAACCTATTTCTTACACCATTCGATCAGTCAATCTATCTATTATCCACCATCTCATTACTATGGCTAGTTATAATTGTTTCTGAACCAATGAACTGGAGATGACTTCTATTGCTTGCGACTCCTGTTGACTCTCTTAACTTGGCTACTAACGCTCCCACACCACTGTTTCGTTTATATTCTCCCTCCGGTCCCCACTTTGACCTCCTCTAAAATTAGGATCTGCCCTCCTGGCTTCCCCCTGAAACTCCAGGCCTATTTCCAAATGGCTTCCGGCAATTTCCACCCCGGCATCACTGCCTCCATTCCCTTCCCAGCCCTCCCTTGCTTGCATCAGTCTCCACACTGGTGTGTGATGCCTGACCACCTGGTCACAATCCACAGGCTGAAAGAGCTGCATCTCCTCAGCACAACCATGAGACCCAGCACCTTTGGAAACTGCCTACTTAGAGCTGCCACCTGTGCCCCTCCCCAGAAATTGCCTTCCTGACCGATGCCCTTGTTTTCAAGTTATGCCCAGCCCTGAGATCCGCCTATGCACACGTGTTAATCTCTGGGAGTTTTCCTGGCCTGCACTTAGGACCTTGCTAAACGCACCCCTCAGGGACTCCCTGCATTTCAGCTCAGCTTCTCTTTCTCACCAAGCCTGCTTCCGTCAACACCCAGAGGCGTTTCTAAGAGCACTTGCCACTACATGCCACACAGAGAAAGTGTCCACAATCCTTCTTCCACGGAAACCAAGAATAGGAAATAATTGGATTTGGAGGAAACAGAGTTTTATAATTGGGCAGAAATTTTGACCTGGAACCATGTATTACAGAGCAGGAAGATTTGACGCTTTAGGGATAAATGATGAAAAGATGATGAATAGCATCCGTACCCCAAAAGCACTGAACTGAGTTACACTTTACCCTGCTCCACCCATCAAAGCAAGCAGGAGGTTCACAGACATCCCCAGAGCAGACTCGCATAGCAGTCCTGCCGAGAGCCTGGGCTCTGCAACAGTGCAGCTGTCCTCTCCTCCTGCACTCTGTGCTGATTTGGCTGGGAGTAATCTGCCTCGCGAGGTGCTTAGCTAATGCAACATTTTAAATCCATTTGAGACGTGTAAGTATTTTGCAGCACTGCAAAAGAGGGAAACACAAGCATGACAATATCCTGTCTCATTAGGAGCAAATTCATAAATCTAAGTGACTTCAGGGAGTGAAGTGAATTATTTAATATATCAAATATGTATATACTATCAAATGGATTTCTATTAGATGAATGTTTACGCCTATACCATATTGAAGCAAGTGTAGGGAAGCAAAATTACATCTATTTGCAGTGTTCAGTCATATGTACAAAATGAGTTGCTAGAATATTAGTGTCTCCATTTGGGTATTTTAAAGCATGTGAATATAAGACTATTATTCCTTTAAAGTTTTATTTTTGCCTCAACTGTAGCAAGTCTCCTGTTATTACTGCAGTTGAAAATACTGATAACAACTCTATTTATTATGTATGAGTTTTATTGTATCTATGTCTTGTACTTTATATTAAAAAAAGAATGAAATTGGAAATCTATTTCAAGTATTTTTATCTATGTCAGGCTCTGTATCAAGCATAGGCCATGGATGAGACTTAATTGTTCATAGGGAAACAATCTGGTCTACTCATTGTCAAAAGTCACCTTTCTTAAGGTATAGAGACTCTAAGAACTAAAGTAAGAATTGTGTAAGAAACATTTCAGAAGTTTATTGTGTTTCTTTATTCTGGCCAATAGTGGACAACTAAGCTTTGACCTTAATCAAGCTGCCAAATCTTGCTAATACTGGGATCATACTTCTGCTTTATGTTTCCTTTGCCTCAGATACCTATCACTTGTTATTTTATAGTTTTCGAGTATGGAACCAGTTTATGCCAAACTTTCTTGGGAATGATGTGCACATTTTCTTGGGCACACTTAATATGTGTTTCTGATCTTTGTGAAATATGTGTTTACTGAATTGTTTTTCCCTTTAGAATGAATAGAGAGCTTTGACAGTATAAAAGAAAACTAGTATTTTAAGGAAGTTCCTACACTTCTATTAACGATAGTACCAGTGTCAATTTTGTGAGCACAGAACAATATCTCAGCACCACTCATATGAAATGAAATACAGGAAACATCCCTAAACATCTGGCAGTCTCCAGTGAATAGCCTGAAATCAATCTGTGCTATTATGAAATAAGAATGGAAGTCTTTGCTCGGAAGCAGTGGCACCCAGTACCTTGCTAACTAACCCAGTCAATCAATTACAGTCACTGGAAGGAGCATGACAGGGCTGCCGGGGGAATATAACCATCTTCCTCGTTAATACTAACAAGCCAGTTCACATGCTTTCCTGACATCATTATGTTCTCTACATTTCCTCTCTGCCCATTAACTACAATCCTAATAATCACTATCCGCTTATAGCAGTCTGTCTTTTCAATTTACCTACTGGATCGCTTTAGAATACATTTCCCTGATTGTTACCAATATTCTTCCTTTGGCAAAACTGTCTATCTAAAATCATCCTACCTTTTCATTATTAGCCTACTTGAGTCTTTTGAACACTGTGATGAAATACAAGGCGGACGCTTTCGAGTGTAAAATAAACTGCATTGGGAATGACACCGTGAGGTGTGCATTAATGGCAGCATGTGCTGCCCGTTTGATGCTCTTCTAATCAGCAAGAAAGTCCCCTGTGAATTGGCACAGGCCACTCTGTTTACACGAGAGGAAATATAATGATGCTTGTGCCAACACTAAGAACTTTCTTGTGGCTTTAAAAACAACCTAGCATATAACATTTCCCTTGCAGCAATTATTTACAGACTTGAAAGAAGAAGTCACATCAATTAAGTAGCTCTTAATATTTAAAATATTCTTCTTTATACAATAAAGGAAGACATTTTATGTTGCAGATGCCATTTCATCATATATAACATTGAAGTTTATAATTATGAAGCCAAGCAACATCACAAAAATCATACTAGTAAAATAGCATAATCTTTTTTGGTGGTGGTGGTTTTGTGTGAGAGAGAGAGAAAAAAAAAGAGAGAGACAGAAAGAGAGAGAGAGATGGTCCTGGGGTTTGTACTCAGGGCCAAGGCACTGTCGCTGTGCTCTTCCACCTGGATCAACCCTCCACTTCTGGCCTTTTTGTACTTACTGGGAGATAACCTCATGGACTTTCCTGCCTAGGGGGCTTTGAACCTGGAGCCTCAGAGATCAGCTTCCAGAATAGCTACGATTACAGGGATAAGCCACCTGCACCAGAATGATAAAATAGAATTGTTTTAAAATCACTTTTTTTCTTCTTAAAAACTCTTGCCTCACTTTTGAAATGTTCCCATTAAAACTTCATTTACAACTAATGTCAACCCAAAACTTAGGTAAGTCAGGAAAACCATCTCAGTACTGAAGAAGCTAGAAGAATTTGCAAGCATATCTATTCACTAATTAGAGAATACTTAAATGCAGATACTGCCTTTCTGAAAACAAGGTTTAGAGCTGGATGAATACAGGCTTTTCACAAACCTTCTTTCTGTCTCTGTTGGGTCATCATAGGTAGCTTACTCTTGTAGCATTAAATAGAAAAGCCTCCTGATGAGCAGTCAAGACAGCCTCAGATAGGCTGCAGAACAGTTAATAGGAACAGAAACATGTAAATAAAGCATTTCCCCACAAAAGGCTGCAATAAAAAATAGCAAAGACCAATTTTCTAAAGCAATATAACTTAGGTTGCCACTTAATATGGATCTTTGACTGAAAAAAATAGGTACAAAAATACACAAGCATTCTTAGATATCTAATGTTCTTCAAGTTATTTATAGTAGAAATAAGTAGTTCATATCTGAATCTGTGGGCCCATATACTTTTTACATATGCAGGTTTTCTGTTTCTGTTGCTCCTCTGACACACTGTTCTCTTGCCATTGGAGGGCTTGTCAATTTCTGTAAGAAGTTAGGAATATTGTTATCAGAGTGCCTTTATATTTGTGAATTCTTTCATCGTAGAAATTTGCCCAGGCCGTTTTGTGAAAAAGTACAATCCTGAGCTGAGGTATTTCCTGCTTGTTATTCTTTTCTCACTCTTAATTTATGCAAAGTTTGCTTTTTGTGTACTATTAGTCGTAATTGAGACAGTTAAAAATCCTTAGAAAAATGAAATGTTAGTTGGTATCTTATACCATGTAGTTCTGGTCTGATTTATGGGGGAGCCACCAGGAAAGAAAGTGTAGTCATTTTCTTTCCTTTTTGGAGACTACATTTATATTTCCACATAATGTACAAACAGACTGTCCAGAGTTTAGGAAACTGGAAAATTGATCATTTTGGTCATCTGAATTATTTAAATAGTTCCCATCATTGTCTGGATTTACTTTGCCTACAGGTATCTTCTTTGCACAAACCCAATAAATAATGGCTACTAATACTGAATAATACATGATATATGATTAAAAAATAACATTCCCAAGAGTGGTTTGCATGAATTTTAAGTAGCTAGTATAAGAACATTTAGAAAAATTATTGCTTAGCATTTTTACAAAGCACGTCTATCATAGTTTGTCTTTAGTGAAGTCTGACATTGTTAAAACAGAAAGAAATTAGTGAGAACAGGAGAAGAAATGGCGAGGTACCTAGGGCAGACTCCTCCACCCGATAAACTTAACATGGAACTTCCCCAGTGCTGGCATGCAGACCCACAAATTCCACAGGCTGGTCCATCTCCACAGAATGGCTCACACCTGAAAAGAATGCCAACTGGATCCCAGAGGTGTGTGCCAAACCTGACCACCATCTAAACGGGCTGGAGGACATTTGCTTAGGTCTCTGTTTGGACAAGAGGTGTGTGGTCACTCACTGTGGACTCTGACTGGACCCTGAGGGCTGGTGTGTCAAATAAGCTATCCAATGATTCTAGAAGCCAAATAGACACTTTCTAGAACTGATTTATAAACTTCCACACAAGCTGCACCCAATGGGACCCCTCCCACTTTGAGGGCATGCTGTTTTCTCGTTTCTCTTTACACTGTACACCCTACAGTTTTTCCTCTACATCTTTGAACGTACAGGTATTAGCATTATTGATGCAGACATTTTCAGCCTTTTCTCTCTCAATAAATATTGAAAATATTTAATGGGAGCCATTGGTTTTAGATGGTATAATTTTAAAGATAGCAGTTACACAGGGCACAATGCAATATACAGAAGTGAAAATTCTGTTTATACATTTCAGTCACCTAAAATGATGAAATTGATCATGTGTAGTGTAATTGACAGCCTCACATGTGATGAAGCATAATTATTCCATTGTAAAAACAACATTATTATTTTATGTTCTTGTTTTATTATTACAACAGAAGTATATGGGCATTGCTTTGGGATGTTATTTGTGTGTCTTGTCCCCATATGCACAATCTTCAGTGTGATATAATTTGGAGAAGGGGCTACCAGATGGTAATTAGGTTGTGGATTGTGGACACTCATGCCTGGGATTAGTGCTACTTGGCTCTTCTGAACTGATTTTGGTAAAAGTGGAATGATGACAGATCATTGTACAACTATTGATTATTAAATAGAAATATAGTTAGATGGTTTAATCCTATCTTCATAAAACCTAGCTCATTATATCTGTGCTTTAAAAAGCAGATGATACAGATATATAACTTATTGAGTAATTTTCTATTTCAGGTCATAAATTTAAGTTCCATAGATCCACTAAGACTTACTTAAAGGAAAATTTCAGAAGAGACCCCTTCTTCAGATGGAGGAAGAATCAGACTTGTGAATTTGGGATTATTAACTCAGTGGTCAGCCATCAACTAGAGATACCTGATAGATCTTCTTTGAACCTCAAAACTCATTGGTAGCCTGAGTTTCTATCAGAGGGATTTTATTTCCTTAAAACTTAGACTGAGCATCTGATTTTGCTATTTATATTTGGTAACATTGGACAAGGTCTCTTTTTAAATTTTCGTGACAATGTGACTATTATCTTATTAAGTATATATCTTATATGTATTCTCAAATCTCTCTCTCTGTCTTTCTGTGTCTGTCTGTCTCTGTCTCTGTCTCTCTGTCTCTGTCTCTCTCTGTCTCTCTGTCTCTCTTTGTGTCTCTCTCTCTGCCTCTGTCTCTCTCTCTCTCTGTCTCTCTCTCTCCCTCTCTCTTTCTCTGTTCCATTACTAGATATTGAGCTCAGGGACAGGTGCTGTCTTGGAGCTTTTTTACTCAAGGTTATTAGTCTACCACCTGAACCACACCCCCACTTTCAGCTTTAGGGTGGTTAATTGGAGATAAGTGTCTTACAAACTTTCCTGTCCAGGCTGGCTTCGAACTACTATCCTCAGAACTCAGATCCTGAGCAGCTAGGCTTATGGGTATGAACCATGGACACCCAGCTTCTTTCTTACTCTTTAATCCATTTTCCTTCCCTACTTGGTAAAATGTAGATTATAGAATGAGGAGAAGCCTGATTGCTGTTTCCATCTTATACACTTAATCAAAATTTGGTTAATTGGATCAATTTTCAAAAAAGTTATTTGTCTGTGGATGAAGAAAAGGTTGACTATGGTTAATTCTTTACTCTTCTTCAGTGTTCTTGCCAATTAATGACTTTAATCATATGAAAAGTTTACCATACTGATGATTATATTTACTTTTAAGTATGCCTTTTGACTCTGATCAATGAGGTGAAAAGTAAATTACATTTGATGTGTGGCTCCCTTATCCAAACCACAATGACAGCTGCTTGAGTGATAACTTGTTAAATGTAAACTACATAGTTACCCCTGGCTTCTAAAATATGCTTTGTCTTAATACAATCAAGTGTAAATATAGGCCTGTAATTACTTTCTGTTATGCTTCTCTGCATTTATGGTGCTGAGTTTTTTCCATATATTTCAAAAAATTACTCTGTTGTTATTCTACCTTCAATTCAATGACAGGGGATAAAAAAATCTTTTAGGGAATTAGGGCTTAGAAGGATGCTTTTACACTTAAAAACATAACTTAAATTTGGGGGGTTTATTTGAACATCATTAATTCATTTAAGATCAAATAGAATCTGATATCCAGATGTCTGACAAACCATGGGAATTCAGTTCAATAATGAGTCTATGTTTAATGAAGACATTTAATTAATTTTAAAACATCATTCAATTAGAAACTTGAAATGACATTTTGAAAACAAAGTGAAATTCAATGCATGCCAAATTATGAATCTTTTTGTTAGTATTCCTCAATATATTATTCTCCTTAAGGCCTGTAATGTGATTGGGATTACAAAATAATAAAACCAGAAGAGCAGATTTAAATAAAAGACTTCTTGTCTAGAGATTTCCTAGGTTAGAAAGTACTTCCCATCATATACAGAAGATATGGTTCCTGCTCTATCCTAATGAAACACCTATGAAGCACAAAGGCAAAATGTATCTCAAGTGCATCATTACTGCTTAGTGTATAGAAGATCTCATCACTCTCTCCACCTGGGTCATCTCTTTTCTGACTGTCTGCAAGTGTCAGCAGCCCTCGGGCATTCTGACCATTAGCCATGGAATAGATCAAGAACACTGGGCTATTTGTCTTTTGAGGAACTTCCAAAGAAGGCCATACTAAAGCTACCAGCACAACCATGTTCACTGCAGTATCTCACAGCATTATTTACCATTAAGATATGGAACCAACCCAGATGCCCCTTTGTAGATGAATGGATCAAGAAAATGTAGTATATATACATATATATATACGTATATATATACATATATACGTATATATATACATACTATATATATACTATATATACTATATATATATATATAACTGATTTCCCATGGTTTGTCAGATATCTGGAGATCAGATTATATATATATACAGTGGAATTCTATGCTTACATCAGAAACAATGACATTGCTTCATTTGTAAGGAAATTGATAGATCTGGAAAAAATTACATTAAGTGAAGCAAGCCAGGCCCAAAGAAACATAAGTTGCATGGTTTCCCTCATTTGCAATAACTATAATATGCCTATGATATTCTTAGCAGAGGATCACAATAGCCCAATGACTAGGAACATGTGACCATATATAATGAATTATATCAAAATGAACTCCAAGAATTGGAAACAAGAGGATTTTATTATGTACTGTTTGCAGTTATTTCTACGCTTTTTTAGTCTTCTGTACCCTTTGTCTTGTATATACGTTTATCTGATCCAAAGAAGGGAAAAAGAATAACTGAAACAGCAGGACAAAGGATGAACTAATGCAACTGACACTTACTAGACACTATGTTGGAAGTGAACTTTTCACCTTGGGGGTAGGAGGAGAATGGGGAATAGAAAGCAGAGAAAATGAGGGAGGGGTAAGAGTGTTCAAAAAGGAATGTACTTATTACCTTACTTATGTAACTGTAAGCCCCTGTTCATCACCTTTACAATAAAAAATGGGCTAAAATGAACTTTTTTTCTTTAGAAAGTGAAGCTTTGTAAAGAAATTCATTATAGTAACAAAACCATAAACTGAAATATGACCCAAGCCTTACACCAGTATCACTTATGAGCTAGAGAGGCAACCAACTATTCTAAAAGAAAAGAAAGCAACCCTTATTTTCCTTTTGGATTTTAGCTTGCAGTTAGCTACTCTTGAGAATTAAAGCTGAATTGAAAAAATAAAACAAAACTGTTCGCCTTTCTACTCTGATTTATCGTCTCAGTGCAACTTTGCCTCTGATAGTCATAAATTGTTTTTTATGTGGATGTAATTTAGATAGCCTGGTGACAAATAAGGCATTTTTCATGCCCACTTCACTATTATTATATAAAAATTGTATACAGTAGCTTTGTGCCAGAATTAGAAAGGTTTATAATTTATCTCTGTAGCATAGAGTTTGGGGTAATGGTTTATGCTGCAAAAAATAAAATTAACTTTGTGATATTTCCATACACATTGAGCAGTATTTTTTTCAGTTTTTTTGCTTTTTATTTTCATGAATCCTGATTTATAGGTAATGGAAATCCATTATGTTGATGTGGATATTCTTAACTGTATTGTAATTTTCATGTTGGTAATTAGATTTTATGGAAGAGTTATTTACTTGCATTCATGATGAGTTCTATGTGCAAGTCTGTCATTATGTTAATGTCACACTAACCTTTGTGAGGTAGGTGTCCTATCTGATGGTAAGATTATTGCTTTTCCTCACAGCACTTTGCATGGTACCAGATTTTTTTAAAAAATATATATCTGTTGACTAGTCATTCTTTCACAGGCTGTAATTAAAAAATTAGATATAAAATCTGCCATGGCAAATGACAATTCCTTAGGATTCAGATTCTGTGAAAGAAGTTATTGATTATTGAAATATATTAACAATGAAGAGTACAACATAAAAGTCCTAACACGAGCCAGGTACTGGGGGCTCCTACCTGTCATCCTACCTACTCAGGAAGTGGAGATCTGAGGATTACAATTCGAAACCAGACTGCCTGAATAGGAAAAGCTGTGAGACTTTATCTCTAAAAAGCTACTCAGAGAAAGCCAGATGTGGATCTGTGGCTTAAGTAGTAGATCACCAGCCTGGAGAAAAAGAAACTCAGGGATAGCATCAAGGCACTGAGTTTAAACCTCATGACCAACACACACACACACACACACACACACACACACACACACACACACACAATATAGAAGCATTATTCCTGGAAAACACCTGCAGTTCAGAATATGTCCTTCGACACCCTAACACTCCCTGTGAGAAGGAGCACATGCAGTTAGTTATCTTTGCGTATCTGAGGAAAAGTGTCATCCTCATCTTTTAGGTGAGGAAACTGAAGATCCTTGGCTGATAACAAAGCTAATTAGTGACAGAACCAAACTAACAGCAGCTGGCTCAGAAATCCATGCTCTCAAAAAACACCCTATTCTGCCTTTATATAACTACCATCCTTTAAAAGTGTGAATATCAAAATTAGGCAGCATTGACAATGGTAGAGCACTCTCCTAGGATGTGTAAGTGCTGGGCTCACTCCTAGATCCAAGGGAAAAAGTGGATGGCACATACGTAAAACTCAAAAAATTAAATCCTTCCAAAACAAATCCACAAAGAACCAAGTTGGCCCTTCAACAAATGGACTAAAGACCTAAAAAGAGACTTCCATGAAGAGGAAAGGAGAATGGCCCGGAGACACATGAAGAAATGCTCTACATCACCGGCCATAAAAGAAACGCAAATCAAAACAACACTGAGATTCCACCTCACCCCAGTAACAATGTCCATTTTCAGGAAAACTAATAATAACAGATGCTGGAGGGGATGTGGCCAAAGGGAACCCTACTACATTGCTGGTGGGAATGTAAACTTGTTCAACCACTCTGGAAAGCAGTATGGAGGTTTTTCAGAAGGCTAATCATAGAGCTCCCCTATGACCCAGCAGCCCCATTTGGGAGCATTTATCCAAAAGATTACAAGCAAGACCATACTAAAGCCACCAAAACAACTATGCTCATAGCAGCACAATTTGTCATCGCTAAAATATGGAACCAACCCAGATGCCTGCCCCTCAGTAGATGAGTGGATCAGGAAAATGTGGAACATATACACAATGGAATTCTGTGCCTCTATCAGAAAGAATGACATTGTCCCATTCATAAGGAAATGGAAGAACTTGAAAAAAATTATACTAAGTGAAGTGAGCCAGACTCAAAGAAACATGGACTCTATGGTCTCCTTCATAGGCAATAATTAGTACATGTCTAGGATAGTCATAGCAGAAGATTATAATGGCTCAATAGCTATGTCCAGATGGACACATAAGATGATGCTAATTGAAATGAACTCCAAGTTATGGAAACAAGTGGTTTATCATTGTTGTTGTTATTTTCAACATGCCATGTGAAATTATGCATTTTCCATTTGTCTTTCTTTCATGTGGTTTTACCCCTGATATCACTGTAACTGATTTTAGTACCCTGCATACTGTATAGGCATGTATTGGAGCTAGGGAAGGGAAATAGAATACCAAAATCAAGAGACAAAGGATAAAAAGACAAACCAATGCAATAGCAATACTTACAAAACTATATGTTGTAAACCAACTGCGCAACTCAAGAGGGGGTAGGAAGTGGGGAGGGGAAAGGCGAGGAGGGCGGAGGAGGTTGAAGGTAACAAGTTGGATAAGAAATGTACTCACTGCCTTACATATGACACTGTAACCCCTCTGTACTGCACTTTAACAATAAAGAAATGAAAAAAGTGGATGGCGATAAATAAGTATGCAAAATATACCTTTCAGTTTATAAGACTACATTAAATTGTCGATGAATACCTTTGTTCCAGAGCTGATGACTGAACTCAGGGCCTTGTGCTTGCCAGGGAAGTGCTCTTCCACTGTGCTAAATCCTCTGTCCCTTCTCATACACTTTTCACGGACTATAGAAAGCCGCCTAGAGATTCATTGACTGTGCTTTTTAACTAGACTGAGGAGAACTTTATTCATTCATATTTTTAGTTCTTCTTGAGGGACCATTACAAGTTCAGAGATTTTAATATTTTGTTTTCTTTATTCCTTATAGCACAAATGTGAGGGACTATAGGACAGGGCTAGCAAGATTGTTCTATAAAGAGACAGATATTCTGTTTTAGGACTCGTGATTTACATAGGGTCTCTTTCAGATATTCTTTGACTTAACAGCCTTTAAAAATGGGAAATGTGATCTTAACTCACAGATCTTTCTTATAAAAGAGTCCATGTAGGTCAAAGATTGTTAGCCTTGGCCATAGAACATTAGGTTTTGGGAAGCATTTCTGTTTCCAACACAAGCAAGACACAGGGACCCAGATTAAATTTCTATTTCAGAAATGTGTGTTTTTACATTTGGGTTTTGCAATGATTCCATATTTCTTTGACAAGTGTGGTGGAAAAATTCCCAAGGTCAAAATCCAGCAAGGTGTTTTTTGTTTAATAGATATAGATAAACTTACTCTAAAACATATGGAAAATATAAAAGTTATATGGAAGAAAACCCTGCAGAAATGCTGAAAGTACACTTGAAGAGTATAAAAAGAAAACAGAATAGGGCTGGGATATGGCCTAGTGGCAGAGTGCTTGCCTCGCATACATGAAGCCCTGGGTTCGATTCCTCAGCACCACATATATATAGAAAACAGCCAGAAGTGGTGCTGTGGCTCAAATGGTAGAGTACTAGCCTTGAGCAAAAAGAAGTCAGAGACAGTGCTCAGGCCCTGAGTTCAAGCCCCAGGACTGGAAAACAAAAACAGAAACAAACAAAAAGAAAACAGAAGCAGAGTCACTCTACCTTGTAGGAAGACCTAGAATGTAATTATGGTCATTAAGACAGTGTGGTATTTGGAGAGATCTAGAAACAGGCAAGCACAATGATGACACATTAAGTCACACAAATATGTTCAGCTAATGCCCTACTGTGGAACAAAAGGCAGTCAAAGAAGGAAATGAAAAGCAGAAGGGAGAAGAATAGGAAACATTATTTTGAATCCCCTCAAAGTTGTTAGCCTTGTCATAAAAAAAATGCTTGTTTTGGGGGAAAAGTAATGATCTCATCAAAATGAAAAAAAGCCTTTATTTGAGAGAGTAAAAAGAAACACAGTTGAATTGTAAAAACAATTTACAAACTAGAAGAAAATATTTGCAAAACGCCAATCCTATGGAAATCCAGTATTCGGTTAGGCCTTAGAGGAGAGACAATGGGGCTAGAAAATTCCACAGGAAAAAATCTCCTGGGTGACTGAGCTCTGGCTCAAAGTGGTAGCGTACTAGCCTTGAGCAAAAGATTTCAGGGAGAGCATTCAGGCCCTGAGTTCAAGCCCCACCACCTACCCTCCTTTCCAAAAAAATCAGACCTTACAAATTGGTTCATATTTCTCTTATGACATAAATATGTATGTGATTGGAACAAAAAGGGAATAATGTAAAAGGTATAAATCAGATAAAGTATATTGTATATTCCTGTGTCCTATAAATACATCTGAAATGGAGCAAGACATTAATCAATGTATGGCACGATGCCTGAAGGAACTCACAGTTATTTACTTGCTTACAAAAGCAATAGCCAAGGTTTGCTCCAGTTTATATGACCTTCCATTCTTAGCAAAATTACACTGCTAGAAAAAAATAGGACAAGATTTTATAATTTTCCAATATTAGTTTAGCTCCTCTCATGGATTAGGACTATTTTCCATTAAATATATGGGAATTCCTTCCCTCAAAACCATAGAGCTTTGAACTTAAAGGAGAAAGACTCACAATTGTCCTGGAGTTTATGAAAGGCTATTTTTTTTTTTCAGCAGTGTCTACCTGCCTACTACTCATTATGATTGGTAACGTGATTCTGACTGCCTAGTGCACATGCTTTATCAGATATTAGGGATTTGGGTGTCTAAAATTCTTTTTTTGTTGTTGTTGTTTTGTTTTGTTTTTGGCCAGTCCTGGGTCTTGGACTCAGGGCCTGAGCACTGTCCCTGGTTTCTTTTTTTCTTTTCCTTTTGCTCAAGGCTAGCACTCTGCCACTTGAGCCACAGCGCCACTTCTGGCCATTTTTTGTATATGTGGTGCTGGGGAATTGAACCCAGGGCTTCATGTATACGAGGCAAGCACTCTTGCCACTAGGCCATATCCCCAGCCCTGGTGTCTAAAATTTTGACAGCCCAGAAATTTTACTTCCGTCTTGTTCGGAACCTGGGAATCCTTGCCATCTGGTCCCATGACAGGCCTGTAGAGGTCAATGTGGTGCAGTTTCTGATAGAAAAGGGAAGTGCAATGATACCCAAATATCAGACCACCTCAGAATCGCCATGGAGTGCTGGCTCGAGCGCAGGTTGCTGGGTCTTGTTGGTAGTTTGTAATTCGTCAGGCCGTGGCTGGGTCCGGAATGTGCTTCTCTGACATTCCCAGGATGCGCGAAGGTGTGCAGCCGGGAGAGGGAGAGGATGCTGGAGACTGACCTTCGCTGCCTGCTGCATATCGAGCTCACTATTTCAAGTGGATAGTGTCCTTGCAACTCAGTGTGACATTCAAATGTTGTCACATTCCATCTGTGCCATAGTCCGGAAAGGTTGCTAAGTGTCAATTCCATGGGTTCCTTGATAAAGGATAAAGACTTTTCTTTTAAAGCAAAGACAGAAAGACTTGCAATAATGGAAACAGAAATGGGAAACTTTATGTCGATCTTCATGTTTTGGACATAGGGTAAATATGTTTACTATGTAGAAGAGGAAGGACAAATTTTATATATGAGCCAAATGCATCTTAATCCAAACCACTTCTGACGGGTGGAGATATGGCCAAGTGGCAAGAGTGCTTGCCTTGTATACCTGAAGCCCTGGGTTCAATTCCCCAGCACCACATATATAGAAAACGGCCAGAAGGGGCGCTGTGGCTCAAGTGGCAGAGTGCTAGCCTTAAGCAAAAAGAAGCCAGGGACAGTGCTCAGGCCCTGAGTCCAAGGCCCAGGACTGGCCCAAAAAACAAACAAAAAAAAACCCAAACCACTTCTGATAGCAAGGCTAAAAGAACAAAAATAACACAGTAAAAGCCTTTATAAGTGAACATAGTGTTTAGATGTGTGTTGGGGGACTGGAGTAGGATGGTACAAAGAAAAATTGCACTCACAATGTAAACTTCAAGGTATTGGCTTGAGTAGACATAGCTCGATTCCAGTTCTTCTGCATAATTTCATCTATCTGCAGATTATTGGATATTCATAGGAAGATTCATCTATGGTATTGGTATCTATTAAAGTATATAACTGTCTTAGATGTTACGGCCCTGAGCCTGTGCAAAGAGAGTATTATACAAATCCTCTGACTTTCAAAGGTCATGTTCGACTATGAAGCCATCAATTGTGCCATCTTCTGAAAGAGTACCCGATGGGCATGTGAAAAACGTTCTCTTGTAGTATTTCAGTGCATAGAGGACATGCCCGTGAGCTTGGCCACTGAACTCTTGTATAGAGGATGAATTTGGAACCCCTGGGATTCTGGAGCAGTTGATCTGGCTGTGGGATCTCTGAAAGGTCTTCTCGGGACGGCTGGCACACAGGCTGCCCTGCTTTCCTACTCCGCCCTAAGGGAAGCTCATCTCCCACAAGAGCCGACGAAAGCCTCCGGCTGCCAGAAGAGCCTAAGAGTCTTCATCATGGCTGGGCTACATTCCCCGGATGGGGAGTTATCGTGGATCTGTTTGCCAGCTTGTCCCTTATTGGGACAATTAATGTAGAAGATTTCTATTAAATGTAGTCATGTACTAATGGACTAACTTTTTTGCTATCTCTAAACAAAAATATATATAGTAAAATGTGCTTCTCGCTACATATGGACTTTGGGATGTCATCGATGTTAATTTTAAAAGTCAATTGTCTCTGACATCAGGCAGTGAATACTCAAAAAATGTGGGGTAGGATCAAGGGGAAAGGGCTGGACAAGTGAAGAGAAGAGAGGAGACTAGAGTCAAGAATCCAGTGTAGATCCTTCAGAATTAAGAAGAGTTAGGGAAGGGTTGCGGAGGGGAGGGACGGGTGAAAATGTTGACAATGGGTGACAATGATCAAGCTATGTTGTATTCATAAATTGCTTTGCGAAATGGCAGTTCCTCGCCACAACTACTTACAAATAATTTAAAAAAAATAATGTTCTCTCCAACCAGAGGAAGATATTCTGTCTCAATCGTGGAAGATTCTGTATTCTCCTTACACAAAGCGCAACATGAACATTCAGCCCCTCCTGCTTCTATTTAAGAAATGATGTCCTTTCTACAGGCTATAGTTCTATTATGAAACAAGTCACATAGCCCTCAGGTGGGAGTCCTTCCGGTTCAAAATCGCTTCTCATCTACTTAGTACAGCTTTTATTCAGTTGCTGGTGAAATCTTAAACTCCCTGTTCAGAACTCTGCTTGATGATAGAACCCTTTAAATAATCAAGGGTCTTTGTATCCTTTCCATACTCATACGAGTGTTTCTCCTTCTTAAAATAATCTATAATTTAAGCTCTCCTATGCATTTTGCATGAAAATCTTTTATGAAAAAATCCCTCGGCGGCTACCTATCATTCAGGTTGAGAATCTATTCAGGCAGCCTGTTATTAGAGAAGCTACTCAGTGTCATGTAAGTGACCTCCCATTAGGGGATCTGCACTGGAGAGCTCTGCATGGTAAAATAGTACTAAAATTTCACACACCATAGCAAATAGTCTAAAGGTTGTGCATTTAATACACCCACACACCTATATATTAGATCACCTATTTGAATTTCAGGTTGATTTAGGAGGCACAAAGGTATGAAAAGATGCTTTTGATATACAAGTCTCAAAGATTTTCAGTCTTATTATAAGATCTGCAGGTATACAGAAGGAATAAGTTAGCAATAAATCAAAAACATGTTTTCTCAGACTCTACTTTTGGTATTATTTAAAAGTTCAATTTCCTCTGAGATCTAATCTCTAAGCACCAGTACCATCTTTAAAATATCCCAGTCCATTTTCCGCAGCTAAATGATGCACATATTAGTTTATCTTTTATGAATCATTTCTGATTACGAGGGAATATACATTTTCTAAGTACATAAGAGTTCAAAGAAGTAGGAAACAATCTCTCCACACAAGAAATAAACATTAATACCTTGATTCATTATTCAGTTATTTTTCTGTGGATATTTTTCAATGTTAAAATCAATGCATGCCAAAATTCATTGGGATATTTGCACACAATAATATTGTAATACTGGCATGTTCTCTGATATAACACTTTATAAATATCCTAGTGACTGTACAATTTCCATACTATGTTGACCCTGAATATAGATTACCATTTATGTACTTCAGGTCAGATATATTATCCCCAGTATCTTCAGACACATGATTAGTACTGTACTATTTTGGTATGAAGGTTTTTTTCGTTAAAAGGTTTTATTCTTTGGTATAACTGTTTATAAATATGAAAATTATATCAGTGTATGAATATCTTTACGATTCATGATCATACTGCCAAATTCCTTGAAATTTCTCAGAGAGCCATAAGAAAGGGTGAACATTATGCCTACATCTGTGTACAATTTTCATTGGGCATGTTATCTCTAATACAAATATAAATTAATACAAATAAAATATCTCATTTAATTTTGTATGCTTTTGTTGCAATTTCAAGAACTGAATGAAATTAAGTGGTATATTAGAAAGAAACCCTTTCTGGTGATTCTAAAACAAATCTATGGATATCAAGTTTCATTTTTCTTGACCAAATTATCCTGTTTAGTTATGTCTACTGAATACACTGATATTAGTCACCTGTTCTTGTGGCTCTTTGAATACCTCTGATTATGGATGTGAACCACTGGTGCCAGGCTCTTTTGCTAGTCCTGTTACTTCCATTTTACTTGTTTCGATGTACTCAAACTTTAAAACTGCTATTTGATTAGATATAAGGTCTTAAGTTCTGATTATCAGTATATGTTACTTACAGATTACATATTATCTTACCATTTAAAATCACACTATTGGATTGGCAACAGTTCTCTTATTTTTCAGTGTCTCTTTGGTTTTCATTTTATATCTAGGTCAAGATACATTCTCCAAGGTCATTCACTAGAATAAAGGAGATCTGGCTTAGCAACCTCTTTGAACCCTTCCCTAGCTCTCTTCTATTAGCTTCTTAACACTACTAATAAGTTGACATTTTGAAAAGTATTGGTTACATGTGGTTGAGGAATAGTGAGCAAAAAGGAATGAGTGAAATGGAAGCCTATGGAATTGACATAGTCTTTGGTGATTTGCGAATTTTGTCATATACTATATTGGTCATTTATAGTCAACATCTTTTCAAATCCATTATAATTGCTTGGGGTCTTGTTTTGTCTTCCTAATATTTTGGGTATTTTTTTAAATAAAGGACCTGATTGAGCCAGATACAAGTGACTCACACCTATAATCCTATCGAGTCAGGAGGCTGTGGTCTGAGGATCATGGTTCAAAGCCAGCCTAGGCCAGAAAGTCAGTGTAACTCTTACCTCAAATGAACTAGCAAAAAGGCAGAAGTGGAGCTGTGGCTCAAGTGGTAGAGCATTAACGTTGAGCAGGAAAGCTCAGGGACAGTGCTCAGACCCTAATTTTAAGCCCCAGGACCAGCACTAAAAAACATAAAAAGAAATGATTTGCCCCTGGTACTTAGAAACATGGAGAAAAGAGATATAGAAGTCCTACTGTGAATTTAATCAAGATAATAAAATATTTATTTATTTTACTCTACAGGTCAAAACTATAACATGGCACCCCGTATGTCATTACAGTGTTACCGAAGAGTGGTGTTTTGGCTCCTTGAGTCTTTGATTTTTATTACCCTTCCCAAGCATACATGTCTACACATTAAATAAAATGCCCTAGAAACTCTTGTACTGACCTCACTCTTCTTGACATCACTAATTACTTTCCTTGTCAACAGCTTCATTGGCAAACCCAGAACTCATTGAACACACAGATTGAACCCATCTCCCTGGGCAGAATACATTCTTCTAAGTGCTAATTAGTACCCTGTAGACCCATGCATAGCTCCTGTTTCCAGAGCTGTTGGTCAATGAACTTACATAAAATATAGTCAATTAAAAAGAAAGCAATGAGTTGGAGAAGCAGAAGAAGGAAGTCGGAAAAGGTCAGTCAACTAACTTATCAGATGATTCATCAGAACAGGACATATGCTCAATTTGCCATTTCTTCATTACAATCATGTAATCAAATGACTTGAGACAGGAATCAAATAGAGCAAGAAAGAATGTTAGTTGCTTAGGCATTGCCTTGGTTGAAAACTGTCTTTTTGCAAATAAAAATGTTGTGTGCTTACTGTATTGATGTCAATGTCATTTAGCATTTGTTTTGATGACATAGGTAATATTCTGGGAAACTAGACGTCATTTGATTTAAGAGCAGTTACTGAACCATGTCAATAATCCAAGAATAAGGTGTTGATGTCTTTACTGGGCTAATAATCATGTAATGAAGATACAGTAAATATTGTTTCCTGGCTCTATGGAATCATTCTTCCTTCACTCACTGATATGAAAAGCTAGATTTTAAATTAGTAACATAACAGTGCATTAGTACAATAAGAATATAATTTAAAACTGACTAGTTTAAAAGATTTTTGTTTCCTAACAATTCCCTGTGGATTGAAATTTGCTGTGATGATTAAACTCTTGAATAATTGAAACCTGACATCATGGTTTCCTGGTTACCTGACTTAGCATACTATAGATTAGTAAAGAAATTGTCTGACTGTTCTTTAAGTATTCATCATAAAAGAAGTATATCATCAAGGGAAAAGAAAACATAGTTATGTAAATTGAGATATTTAAATACTATGCAACATTTATCGTTACAAAAGAAATTGCTAAAGGACAATGCTATTCATTACAAACAATGTTCTACTTTCCCTTACAAAATCCTTGCTTAGGAATTTATCATGGAAGAATAATTTTTTACTTTCTTTCTGTTTTCTACATGATATTAAAGAAGAGGTGTTTTTATGTGTGAATTATCACATCACTTTGGTTTTCAAGTCTGTTTTTGGTGAGAATTACTGAAATAGAAATGATGAAAATTTCTTTTTCAACCTGACAAATTTTTCACAGTCTTAGTCAGGTATTTAATCATGACATTTTATTATACATTTTAATTTTTCTAAAAAACACACAAAAAACAGAAATAAAACAAAATACAAAAGAAAACTGGCTACCATTTTAGAGTTTCGACAGCACTTGATGTTGGCCGTGACTCTTTCTGTTTACTTTTACAGTTCAGTTTGGGGCTAGAAGTCTAAGGTCAAGTTTCTAATGGCTTGCAGGGTCATGATTTACTGTATCATACTATGGTATGAGGCAGATAGGCAGAGATGACACGGGACCAAACTTGTCCTTTGAGAAGGAACCTATTGAAATTCTCGAGAATGGCTTTAAACCACCCATGAGGGCCAATCCCACCTAGCCTAATCCCCTCCTCAAAGTTTCATCGGTTATAACTCTTCTACGGCAATTAAATGTCTCCCACACACGCATCTAGCAAAGGACAAGCATTCAAACCATTACAAGGGCTAGCCTCTGATCTCTACCAGAACGGGAGGCCATTACTCAGTCCCCAAAGGGGGACTGATAGAAGTGGAATTTAACCACCTCTGCTCCTCGCCTAGTGAATTATCCCTCTCTACTGGCCATTTCTTTTGCAAACGATTTCTCTGGCTTACATTAATGGGTCAAATTCATGAAAACCAGATCTGTGGAAATCCCAGGGCATATCTGCTTCTGTGCTCTCACGTGGCGAAGGAGATGTGTGAACTTCCAAATGTACTCCTGCTTTTCTTCAAAGCAGTACATATATTACATATATAAGCCGTTGCTTATCTTCTTGGATAAAGTAGAATTTCCTTAAAATAATGTTGTGTGAGACACTTGTTGCAGTATAATTGTGTATGGCAAAGGGAAATAACACTGAGAGTACAAAATAAACATAATGGAGGAACACTAAACTACATTGCTTATCTTCCTTCCTGTAGTCCATTTGTTATCAACATTAAGAATATAATGTAAAACTAGTATCAAGAGAAGAAGATGCTTAACAATTCTGCTTAATAGTACAATGATAACGATAATGCAACTAGAGACACTTGAATCTTTTGAAAAATGATGGTGTACTCAGAATATAATTCATGGCAAACATGCAGATGAGGCCTGCTTTCTCATATTTCAGTATTTTGTTTTATTGAAAATATAACATTTATTTTAAAATTTAATTATTTTGTCATAATTGTTGACATAATTGTCACTAGACTACATATGTATATAAGCTATATACATATATTGTGTGAAATCCTTTTTAATTTTCTAATGAGAGAGAATTTTATTACTGGGCGCTGGTGGCTTATGCCTATCACCCAAGCTACTCAGGAGATCTGAGGATTGTGGTTCAAAGCCATCCTGGGCAGGAAAGCCCATGAGACTTTCATCTCCAATTAGCTACCAGAAAACCAGAAGTGGCACTGTGGCTTAAGTGGTAGAGCACTAGCCTTGAACTGAAGAGCTCAGGGACAGCACACAGTCTAAGAGTTCAAGCACCACGATGGACAAAAGAAAGAAAATAATTTTATTTCAATTTTATATAGTCTTTTCAACTTGTCAAATTATTATTCTATCATGTTTCATTTAAGAACTGTATGATTCTATATTGTATACATGTATCATGGCCTATTTAATATTTTAATCTATTTAATATTTTAATCTATACATATGTTGTATGTAATATTTCTTGGACTGAGCACTGGCACGAGCCTCCATTCTACAAAAGACGAATGTTATCTGTACATTCCATTAGGAACAAATCTAGAGGTAGAATTTTGAGGCCAAAAAATATGTCCACTTTTAGGACCCCTCCTTTTTCCTTAGTGATAGGTATTGAACCAGGGCTTCCCAATACCGCACAAGCCCTGTGCCACAGCTATGTAAGATTTGATATCAGAAGCAGCAGCAACATCTTGTCATCTTTTAAATCATTTATTAGATGACTTTTTTTGGTCTATGTGGTGCTGAGAAATTGAACCCAAGGCCTCATGCATGCTAGGTAAGCACTCCAGCTAGGTAAGGGACAACTCCAGCTCCCAGTTTGTATTCTTTTTTGTTTTTTTTTTTCTTGTAAAGGTGATGCACAGACTGATTACAGTTACATATGTAAGAAAATGAATACTGTTAGCTCCTCCTTCGTTTTCTCCCACTTTCCCTCCCCCGACTCCCTCCCCACCAAGTGGTAAAGTTCATGTCTAATGTAGTGTCATGTGAATATCACTGTTACATTGGTTCACCCTTTTTCCTATGTCTCACCATTTCTATGATTCCCCTTCCCATCTCCAAATCAAATAAACTTATATGGAATCAGCCCAGATGCCCCTCAGTAGACGAATGGATCAAGAAAATGTAGTACATATACACAATGGAATTCTATGCTTCCATTAGAAAGAATGGCACTGCCCCATTCGTAAGGAAATGGAAAGACTTGGAAAAAATTATACTAAGTTAAGTGAGCCAGACCCAAAGAAACAGGCTATATGGTTCCTCTCATCTGTAATGATTAGTATGTGTGTAGGATAGTCCTAGTAGAGGATCACCACAGCCCAATAGCTATATGACCAGCCTGTATTCTTAACAGGAGCAAATAACGGTGTCTCTCAATCTAAAGCACTAAATCAACATCTATCTGTATTTATGTGATTATTACTATAAGCTTAAGATAAAGCACAAAAGGAGAAAAAGTGCTAAATGAAAGCAAATATAATTGTGGAATAACCTAGTCTAAGAATTTTCAAGCAATAAATGGTGCTGTGTATTGCAGACCACACACACACAAACACATATGTATAGCATATATATGTATACATATACACTCACCATATATATAGATATACTCACTACATATATTTATATCTATATATATCGTGTGTATTGTTGCTGCATTTTATACTTATTCTATAAATACCAGCATAGGATTTTCAATGCTTTCAGAGGTTCTGAGTGAGCTGTGATAACCAGTGAACTGCTAGATGCTGAACGGACCCACATTTCTGCCAATCCCTGTCCCCATCTTACACCGGTAGGGCTTTGTGTACCACATGCACACTCAAGGTGACATGGTCCCAAGTCCATTGGCACCACTCCTCAACATCTTCTTCTTGGCACTCTCTCACTGAGGCATGATTTTTCCGAGTGTCACGGTATGTCCTGATAGCATGGGCTCTCCTAAGGTGTTGCTGTGACAGTTCTGTTTTTCTGCTATTTAACTCTTGGCTTGCAAGGGAAGGTCTGTGTTTCACTGTGAGAAGCCCGGCAGATTGCACAACTTCTCAAGGCCCTGAGAAAGGACCCAAGAGTATCTTCTAAAGGTAAGGATTGGTGGCAATCACACTAGAGACAGGAAAACACCGGAGGAGGGTCAAATGGATAAGAGGAATCAGTAACAGGAGGCAGCTTCTGCCTTTTAAATTTAGGTTTCATTAAAAATAACAAAAATGAACAACCTCCTGTTTCCATATCTCCCAATTACTTATGTTTTCTTGCCTATGGTTTATCCCCTGTTGTCACTGTATTTGATTTTAGTATTGGGGGTATTGTATACACATTTATCTGAATCAGAGAAGGGAAAGGGAACATCAGAATCGTGAGAGAGAGGATTAAAAGCAAATCAATGCAACAGTGATACTCACAAGACAATATGTTGGAAATTAACTGTACAACTTATGGGGGGGATTGGGAAGGAGGGAGGGTGGGAGAAAAGAGGGGAGGGGGTAATAAGTATGATGAGATGTACTCACTACCTTACATATGGAACTGTAACCTCACTGTACATCACCTTGACAATAAAATTAGAAATGTTAAAGTCCCCAAATTGCATTTTCACAAGAATTAAAAAGTTAAACACAAAACACACACACAAATAAATTTACATTTCAAAATGAGCCTTTTGAGGAGATTATATTGGGGTTAAACCCCAGTGGAGGTGGGAAAGTGAGCTCCTGGTTAGGTACAAAAGAACATGTTTGCTCAAACCATGTGCAATGGCGCCAGGTGAATGAGAGAGAAAAGAAAAAGCAATGAGCTCCAAGGCCAGTGGGGTGGATAGGAGGTAGGAGGAGTCTACACAGGGGCGAAGGCCGTTTCTTCCCCTTCACGATAGGATCACTTTTCATAAGACGTGAGATTATGCAGCCTGAGTTTCCGAAGGGATTGTTGAAACAGACCTTTGGGAAACACTGGAGAACTAGGCTTACTCAGGGGACAGCAGTTGCGGTTTTTTGGGAAAGAAAGGATGGTAAAGTATGGATCCGATCAAACAACAACTGAGTTTTGTTTGATTTTTTTCAGTCAGCAGGATTTGTTTTGGGGGGTCAGATCAGAAGTGAGGCATAAGGGGGAAAATGAACAGAAAATGAACAGAATGTAGGAGGAGCAGGCGTTAGTGAGAGGACAGGTTTAGCTTTGATATTTTAACATGTCTACTATTTGACTTGAAAGTGTTTGTGTGGATTGTAATAGTTGGATTTGAGCCTAGCTAGAGTATGGGTAGAGTTACTGTTCAGACCAATAAACGTGTTTTGGAGTTTTAGATGCTGTTCAAGATAAAAGCCAAATGCTAGCCATTAGATTTAGTAAGGAAGACAATTACTAATTTAGGTTTCATAAATTTCCATATATGCAAGGCTTTGCTGGAGTGCATTTAAGAGAGAAAGGAAGGAATTGGAGAGTATAATTATAGGCAAAGATTCGAAACTTTAAAATAAGTGAAATAAACCGAAGCTATTTCGGATTCACTGATACAATCCAATCTGACACGGGCATTTTTACGTTGTATATTTTCCTTACACATTTGTCGACTATAGAAATTTATTTCATAAATATTTGCCTGCAACATTTATTATTCTATAAAAGCAGTAATTTATTAGTACTTAACAAATCCTCTACTATGGGGTTACCCTTCCATTTGTAATAAATAGCATACAATTAATCTCATCATTCATAAAGCCTGGTAAACATCTCTGACTAGGTTTCATTAGCATAAATTTAGATGTGGGATTCAAGGTCAAGAGTTATGGGAGTCGCTGTGTTTGATACATTCTCTTAATTTGCTTTCTTGAAAGGCAGAACCACTTTCATTAAAATACAAGTGGGCACTTGATTTTCCTGGGTTTATAAGTGGAGGATATACACTAAAATGATGCCATTTTGATATTTGTATTAATTTTAATTCATTTACTGTCTTGTATATTTTAATATTGCTGCCTGACTTTTATTGGCTGATTGTTTTTTGTTCTTGGTGGCTTTTTGCCAAATTAATGGAGATAGTCATTTTTTTACTGTTTTTTTCTATCACTCAATTTTTCTAAGTTAATGTAGCAATAATATTGGACATTTACCTTTCAGGTATACTGCATCTTGAAATAGGATATTTACTGTCAAAATTCAGGTCTGTTTCTATCTTAAAAATTAACTCATCTCTATTTTCCATTGTTGAGAGCATTACTCATGGTTATACTTCATTTCCATCCTAATAAACAAATGTCATAGTAGGATTTGTTTCTTTGAGGGTTTATTTTTTGAAGGTTTAAAGTTTTAAGCTCTAAGTATGTTTTTAATGTTAGGTCCTTGCCTGATGCATAGCTGCTAAAAATCTTCTCCCATTCTGTGGGATTTCTTTTTAGTTTATTGTCCTTTGCTTTGCAGAAAAAAATTAAGTTTGATGCAATCCCACTTATAGTCTTTGATTTCTTTCTTGACTCCCTCAATCCATTTTGCTGCTTCTGTGTGTCTCTACATACATCTGTGTCTCTATTTCTGGTGACTTGTATATATAAAATACTTCCCTTTCAAAAACATCATTTAATTTCTGTGTTTTCTACGAGGCCTGGTTGTGATAAGTCCTATTTACTGTTAAAGCAATCCATTGTAGTATTTACTATGATTGGATGGTAACCTACCATGTTAATATTTTCTATTTCTGTCCTCTTTCCTTTCTTGGTTTCTTCTTATCTAGATTCCTTGTTTCAAATGAATATCTTTTATATTTCTCTTTGCTTCCACTACACATTCAATATATACTTCTCTTATAGTGATTGAGCCATGGCTGACAATGTTTGCCTTTTACTCACCACAGTTTAAATTCATAATATTTCATGTTTATCATGAATAACTTGAAAAGTTATTCTTCCAGTACCTTCCTCTCCATCCTCAGGGCAACTGTTGAAACACACTTTTTTTTCTCACAAAAATGTGTGCATCCTAGATTAGATTGCTAATACTTTCACTTCAAACATTACTTTTAATTTGTTGAAACATAAGGAATCCTTCATTTACCTACATTTTACCATTCCTAGCATGTTTCATTTTAGATTAAATATTTACTGTATTATTCTCTGTGAAACAATTTTCCCTTACTTTTTCTTGTAAAGTTTCTTTGCTCTTAGCAAAACTTGGTGGTATTATTATGCCTCCTGAAATATATTTTATACAATATTTGCTTTTGAAATCCATTTCCCTAGACATAAATTTTGTCATGGCAGGCTTTGTTTCATGCATTCCCCATTTCTTTTGCCCTTTCATATTTACTGATAGGAATTGTCTTTTAATAGTTATTAACCTTCTCCCCACAATGTATGTTTTCCTCTCTTGAATTTTTGTCTGCCTTAATGTTGAGCACCTGAGTATGATGTACTTAGTAACGTGTGTGTGAGTGGGTGTGGTGGTAGTGTTTGTAGATTCTTGGTATTCATTCTATCTAGACTTCTCTAACCTTCTTGGAGTTTTACTTTATGTGTTTTGCTATATTTGAACATTCTCTACTATTAAAGTATTTTTTTCTTGTTCTTACATCTTTGGAAGGATTCTAAAAGCAGGATTTTTTTTCTTTTTTCTTTTTATTTATTTATTTATTCATTTTTGCCAGTCCTGGGCCTTGGTCTCAGGGCCTGAGCACTGTCCCTGGCTTCTTTTTGCTCAAGGCTAGCACTCTGCCACTTGAGCCACAGCGCCACTTCTGGCCGTTTTCTGTATATGTGGTGCTGGGGAATCGAACCCAGGGCCTCATGTATACGAGGCAAGCACTCTTGTTGCCACTAGGCCATATCCCCAGCCCAGGATTTTTTTTTCTTAATGTCTTCTTTCCTCACTTCTAATTTTTTCTCTTTATCAGTTTGGATAAATTCTATTGATTTGGTTTTACTTTCCCTTATTATTTCAGTAGTCAACTACGTCTATGAGCTTGAGCACTGAATACATTTCTTATTTCTAAGATGGCAGGTTTTTCTTATATTTCTGTTTGATGTTTTTCTGTAGTTTTCTATATTTTCTGAAAATTTCCCCTGTGTTTATGTTTCCAGCCTTTCTTTAAATCCTTTAACATGAAGAATTTCTTTGAGATCTTCAACACCCAAGCCATATCTATTACTTCATTACCTTCAGATACTTGTTAAGTTAATAAAATTTGTATTCACAACTTCCTTAATGTCTCCTGCTCAGCCTTTACTCCTTCCCACTTTTTTATTTCCTTTTCTCACATCTCTTTAAAATTATGGAATGGAAGAGCACTTGCTCATTGACTGTATAATCTTGTTCTTATTTGTACTTATAGGAACCACATTGTATTTACCTTGGATTTTACCTTATTAGAGGTCTTAGCAGTAAGGTTGTGTGGGTTTTCTTGACAAAGAAGTTGATTCACCTGTGGACTGGACTGTGAACAAAGTGATAGAAACTGTAGCGTCTTCTTTTACTATGAATTTACATTGAGGATGGGAGCCAAAGACCAGGCTGTAGAAGAAAGAGATGAAAGAACAGGAGCCCTGACATTTCTGGAACTTTCATAGTCCTAGTGCATAAGTACATGCTTCTTGTACTTGAAAAAATGAAATTGTATTCTGTGTAAATCCTATTTACTTATCTTGCTATGACATTGAACACACCTGAGATACAAATGCTATTTTTTTATTACTCCATGGAATAATTGAAAACAAAGCAACCAAAAGCTCCACCACTAAACAAATAAGAACAAAATAAAACAAAACCAAAGTCAATTAAGATTGTGAAACCATTCAACCTGATGTGTACATAGACAACAAGGGGTTCACAGGCTACAGGAACAAATCAAAGCTCTAAAATTGCTGTAGAAATTTTTTAAATGTTAATGCTGACCTAGACATCCCCATCTTGTAAATCAATGATCTTACTCGCTTAATTTTAAGAAACCTCACTTTGGAGACTTCACTGGATGCTGCCAATCATGTCTTGGGCTAAATCAAGAAAATACAATTTATTGAGATTCAGATCTGTCACTTTGGAGATCTGTGAATCTGCCCTCTGAAATAAAGGATTTTGAAACAGACTGGTAAATTGATTTTAATTGCCAAATGTCAGAAAACAGATCATGCATGACCATCTTTTGGCTGTTACTTGATTTCAACATAACAACAATATATTACATATACAAACAGAAAACAAAGTGCCTAGTGCCTAAAAATCTAAGTCAAATGACACTGTGATTAGATCATGGCTATTTTCTTGTGATTTTGTTTGCTAATTTCTCTTACATTTACAATATATTTTTGTCAAAGTTATAGAGACTTAGTTACATTCATGATTTAATTTTAAAATTAGCAAGTCAATAATTAGATATGTCTTTTTGGAATATTTATCATCAATAAACTAATATAATGCTACCCAAATTCCAGATGTTTGACTTGAAAGGTCTGACTAATTCTCTTTTTGCCAAAAATCTGGCTGGAGGTTGTTTTAGTCTGTGGTTAATGTAATTCTTTACATTAAATGTACATCTCTTCTAATCTGGCCAAATGAAGGGACTGAGAAACTTTAAGCTTGGAGAGTACATTTGGAAAAAGCTCTTATGTAAACAATTTAATGTGTTTCCTTTATGAATAAAAATAAGTGGGGTAATGTATTTTTGAAGTTACTTTGTATATATGCAACCCCTACAACAAGTTTGAGGGTTTTTCTATTTCACTTGTTAAGACTAAATTTTCAAACACTTTCATCTTACAGAATTAAGTGCCATTTCATGTAAAAAGTGATATTTATATCTATAACTATTTTAATATTGCACATATAGATTGCAATCATGCAAATAGATATTTTAAGGTGAACAGATGAGTTAACTTCAGGCCAACAGAATGTTTACAGAAAATTTCAAAGTGAATAAATCAAAATGTATATGAGGAAAAATTAGGAGAAATTTTGTCTTTCAACTATAACTTTTCTTATTTACTGATTTCACTGCTTTCCCAAGTAAAGGATTCATGCTTCAATTTTAAAATATATTTTCTGTGGGCTTTGTGATATACACCTGTAATCCTAGTTACATAAGAGATGGACGTTAGAGGACAGTGGTCCAAGGACAGCCTGGACAAAAGTTAGACACCTTATCTCAAAACAAACATACAAACAAACAAAAACCAACATAGCCATGGGCACCTAACCTGAAATCCCATTAAACAAATGGAGGAGGACATTCGTTTGCGGCCTTTCCTAGGGAAATTGACAAATACCTATCTGAAAAGTAAACGAAAGCATAACAAGACTGGATGCTTGGCTCAAGTTGAGCCCTTGCCTTGCCAGGACAGTGCCCTGAGCCCAAATCCTGCTGTTACCAAAGGTAAGGTAAACTACAATTTGGCCGATGCAGTGTCTTTTTCAAGATCTGGTTTGAACATGTACAACATTTTGTAGCTAAAGCCAATAGGAGTCTGATTTCATTATCTATTTCCTGGGGACATAGAGTAACTCCCTGAACTTTCCACTGGAAGACTAGCACCTGACTTCTTCTAAAGAACTTCTCATGGAGAAATGATACGGCAACACGATAGACGAGACCTCAACTCTCCCCAGAGCGCATTGTGGCTCCTACTGCAGAGCTGGCTGGGAGCGTGGTTCTAGCGGCAAACACCTGCGTTCCCACTTCAGGGCCCTACATTTAAACCCCACTGCCAATAAAAAAAAATAGATTGATTGAAAATAGATAAAAACAAATAATAGTCAAATAGCAACAAGGATTATGAAGAAAAATGCAAGAATGGAGAGTAATGTGAAGTGCCATGTTATATATACTAAGGAGAAAAAAATTATATCTATAGGGGAAATGAGGTTTTAGCAGAGACTTAATGAGACAGAGTGAAGGCCATGCCAGTTTCTAGGGAATGAGTTTTCTAGATATATTCTAGGCAGGGCAAAGAAAATGGGCAGACTGCTTTACTTGTTTCTGAAGCACAGCACGTAACGTGTCGTTCTCAGCGGTTGCCAGACTTCATTCTGTTCCTCTCTCCCCGCCACCAACCCACAAGCGCAAACCAGAAGGTCTTTGCAAAAGAACCCAGCAGATCTATGAAATTATACGATTGCATGGTAAAGGGGATTCGATTGTCTACACACTACACTCTGTTTCTGAGAGTCCAAAGAAATCACTTGTCCAGGTACAGATGGGAGCAGAATATGCCAGTGTAAAGTGTCCTAATGGAAGCATCCATCAAACCTCAGTGGGAGACGGTCTGTGGGTAGACGGCGACGTGGAGGATGGAGGAATCAACAGGCAGCCTCATTGCTGGTGCTGTGCAAAGCTCAGCACAAGATGCTTTGTTGGAGGTAGAATGTTTGTCACGCTGTGTTGATGACCACAAAAATGGCACCTGGCTGTGCATTCGGATAGGTTCTTGTTTTCCTTCCTCACCAGCACAACAATTTAAGTTAACCTAAATCAGAAGGGGCCATTATATCTTTTCTTGTTGTTACATGAAATATCCTATTTTCATATTATTTAATTTTAAGCTGCATTTTCTGGCAAGAATGCTTCCAATGTTTAAATCCTACTGTACTGCATTAGGACATTTGTTGCTTAGAGTATTTGGAGATGATGACTGAAAAATCCATTATCTATATTATGTTGCTGGGGTTGGGGGTGGGAAGGGGCAGAGGTTGTTCTTATCTTCTGGGAAACTCATTTTCCCAATCAATGCATGGGGCAGAAGGAAAAAAAAGCACAAAGCTCCTTGCCAAACAGTAAGATCAGCCAAATCACACGAAGAAACCAATGTACTGAAACACAGTCAAGCCAAATAACATCATTTCTATATTAATTATGATTCTCAGGGGAGATTGTTTTCTATCCTATAGAAGATGGGTTAATTCAAATAAAAGAGATGAACTAGTTGTTTGTGTATACAACTTTTGTTTCTTGATTGCCTCCTGACTTGATGGTTGTATTTGGCTTGGCTTTCTTTTTCATAATCTTGTACCTAAATAGAAGCGAGCTGCATGTTTTCCTCTGTGTATTACCTTCTTGATGCTTTTTGACACAGTGCTTCATAATGAATAAAATGAAGTAGCTGGCTCTTCAGATTCTCTTCCTATGTCCTTTTGAATTAAAGTAATTCAGTGCCTGCACTGGTCATGGTTTAAAATCCTCCCAATTTTAGAGGAATAGAAAAGTAATCATTGAGAAAGCTTAGCTGACTGCTACATGATAAACGACATTTTACAATACATGTAAGTACATATTTGGAGAATCACCATTGCACATAGTGAGTTTATATAAATCCTCCAGTCCATATTTTATGATGGTCATTCAATCACAAGGCGTCTGTGTTTCTGGCTGGACCAAAGGTTTCAATTGCAACGCTTCCTGCTCAATTAATACAGACTTCAGGGGAGAATGTCTGAGGAAAGGTGAGTTTACTACCTAGAAATAAGTGGTTGAAGGACAGAGTTGCAGCCCAATAGGAGATTTGCTATAACTACATATTGGGTTTGGCCAAGCGAGTGCAGCTAGAGATAGACTAGGGAATGGAGGGTGAGAGGTTCTGTATAAACTCTAAATTGGAAAAAGTGAGAATTAAGGGCATCCTCCAATCCTGCTATTAGGATCTCTTATCTATATATGCTCTCTCCTTTTCAAAAATCCTCATTGCTACAAATTCTTCTCCCTAAGAGTTTAAGACATGGGCTTTGAGGAAGGTCAGGAAACAACTGGAAGTGGTTTCAGGAAATGCCACAATACTTCCACTCTCTCACTCCTCTCTTTTCCTTCCTTCCTTTCCTTCTGTCTCTCCTTCTTTCCTTCACTCTGCCCTTCCCACCGCCCATCTCTCCTCTTCCTTCCCTCTCTTCTTCCCTCCTTCTTTCCCTTACTCTCTCCCTCCTCTTTCCATCTCTCCTTCTTCCTCTCTCCTTCCCTCTCTCTCTCACTTCTTCCTTCACACCTCCCTTCTCTGTCTCTCTGCTGAAAAATTCTGTAGCTATCATTTTATATCAATAATTCCTCTGTTTCCTTTTTAAGACTCTTTGATTTTTAGCCCATTTTATGAACGACAGAATCAAGCAAAATGCTATGAATGACTCTAGCAAGTTAGTTATTGTTGGTAAAGCAAACTTAAACCTATGGCCTGAATGTAGGATCGAAACACAGTACCCTCCAGCCTAAGCTGTTCAGCTATGCACGCGTGCCAAGTATGAGTTTATATGATCTTTTGTCATTATGTATCTATCTCTATGCATATATTTTCTATATCAAACATGTGGTCATCCTATGCTGCATAAAGGCCTCTGATTATGTGTCCGATTTATTACTATTAAAAATTATGCAGTTTGTAAAATGTATGAATATTCTCCCATCTCTTTCTTTCTCTCCCCGCTCACACACAGGGCCTCATGCATATGAAGAGGATAATTTTCTATCACTGACTTTCTGCTCAGCCTTATCCATGTTATGTATTGTTTGTAGAGTGACAAGAAAATCAATGGGAAGAACAGAAATAAACACATAAAATTCTGAGTTTTAGTCTTGATTTGTCTGTAGTTTCTTAACATTTTTTAACTTTTAGCTATGATTTTATGGGACATGGATATTCAAATATATGATGCCATTATTATCTAATGATAGCATTTTTATTTTTACTGTCAAAGTGATGTACAGAGTGCATACAGTTATGTAACATTAGGTAATGGGTTCATTTCTTGTCCAACTTGTTACTCCCTCCTTCATTTTTCTTTCCCTTCCCTCCTCCCCAACCGCCCTCCCCCCAGAGTTCTACAGTTAGGTGTGAAATATTTATGATTAGACTTAACCCTAATTGTCACATCATATATATGCAGTATGGAACGCTTGTGTATGTACACAAATGTATCCATATAGGCAGATGTACACAATCATGCATCTTCATTGATGTTTACCAAACAAAGTCTCCATTCCAACTATTAAATTTAAGCCTAATTAGTTACAAGGTTAGGACATTATGTGTTATTTGAAGCAGATGGGTTACAATCATATAAGTCAGGTATTGAGTTCATTTCTTCTGAACAGGGTTGTCCCTTCTTTCATTTTCTCCCAGTACTTTTTTCCTCTCATTTCCAACATAGTGTCTAGTGAGTAGAGCCTATTATTTTGACAGTCAAGATGTAAGACTGCTTAGGTGTTTGTTTGGCCTTGTTCCTCTTGGAACAATATAGCATCATTTAGCTTTTCATGTGAAGTAGGCAAGCAATGAGCTATATTGGGGAACTTCAACAAATAAAATGGATCACATTTGTTATATATTACCTTTGTCACTGAAGCCTAAAAAACACAGTTTTCCTTCCCAAGAATTCTTTTGCATATATATATGTACATATACATATATACATATATATATATGCAGCCAAATAGATCTATTGCTTTGAAAGTAAGTCTGAGTCATTCTCAGTCCTGTCAATTCAAACTTTTTCATAGACTTGGATAGTAGGTAGAGCACTGACATCTGTAAATGCTGAAGGCATTGATAATTTGATCTTAAAGATGCAAGATTTTCTCCATAAATGTCTCTTTTTTCTTGTAGAGTGAACTTATAAATGCATTCTGTATTTCCATTCGTGTATAAAATAGAACTTGATGATTATATTTTAATGAGGTTGTAGTTTCAATGTGTGAGCAAAGTAATTGCTCAGAAACCCTTCTGCAATCTTATTCAAATCAGACCAAATATCTGAATACTATACTAGAAAAATAAGAGGACAATTTTCAAACATTCTTAGTCACTGAATAAATAGAAAGGAAAATGAAATTGCACATTATCACACCTTATAATTACGTCTCTCCTGCTGAGGTATCCCAAAAGGTGCAATTAAAAGATAACTATACAGAAAATAATGGCTTAATTTAATATCTAAATAGACCCACAATGATTTTGAGGATATGAAAAGTGGATTTGTTTCTCAGTTCTTCTTCACAGTCTCCTGCCCTGTGGATAAACCTTTCTTTGAACTGAATTATCATTAATGAGAGATACCTTCAGTTTGAACCAGGCAGTCTTTTTGTGCCTGAATACAGTATTGAGAAAACCTCAAAGTCTATTTATGTCAGAGAAATGAGAAGAATTATGATCTCTTTTCTTTAGAAAAAAAATTTCTAATTTTGCAAATACTAGGGAAAGAATAAAATGGTAAAAATATATTTACTTATGCTTGATATATAGTTTCCTTTCAGTATTATAACAAGTTACATGAAAAATTAGAAGACATTTAGAACCAAGAACTGAATTATTAATGTTGAAAATACTATGATGTCTAGTTTGCCTGGTTCTAATTTCCTCTCCAGGTATCTTCTTATTAAGCAAATTATACTGTTTTCATACCGTTTCTTATCCTCAGTTATTCTAACTTTCAAATTATAGTTTCTTATTTGTTGCTTGTATGTAAGAAATAAACAGTGATGCACTTTATCCAGTCAGTTTTTCATAACTATAGCAAGACACTTGAGATTCTTGATTTATGAAGAGCTTTATGAAGTGGCTTTTATAGTTTTAGAGATTCTAGTCCAAGACAGATTCGTGCCTTTGGGATGGCTCTGTGAGCTTACTGGGTGTCAATGACATGGAGCATTTGCTAGAGCAGATTGCTACTTTCTTATCTAAGAAGTAAAAAAAAAAAAAAAAAAAGGACGTTCCAAGTCTCACAATCCCATTCAAGCCAGTTTCGCAGTGACCTAAGAAACTCCCGCAGGCCCAACCACCTAAAAGTGCCATTCCAGGATCAAGCGCTGAACACATGGACGTTTGGGGATTGAATCCAAACCACAGCATGTGCATTTGCTGCTAGACAAAAAGTAGGAATCTAAAAATCACCAGTCCAATTATGTAGACACTTCCATTTTCATTTATCCACTTCTCAGATTTTATACACAATGCCTTGACTCTGAGATGTTTTCCAGTGGCTCATTTCCTGACAGCTTGCTTGCCAGCTGATGGGTTTCAGGAAAATGTCTGCATCCTGATAGAGTTTTGACATAATCAGGAGATTAATCAATGGATGGATTCATAAATGACCGGATTGTTGGGAGGTGGTAGCTAGGTATAGGAGGTGTCTCCTGATTACTTTCAAGTTAAGCTAAGCCTTTTAATTTCTTCTTAATAAGATCTATATCTTATATTACAATTGAAGCAAACTTTGATAATTTGATGCAATATTTCCTATTGGTTACTTTCATTAAAATACTAAACAGAGTAATTAGAAAAATCTAAAGGCAATAATACAAAATCAGAGGTCTTGACAGTAAGTTACCTAATACAGTCAGCACCCATTACTATTTCAAAATTTTTAAATGAGAAAATTGAAGAGCAGTGACATTACATAACTGGTCTGAGGTTACCTAACCAGAAAGCGGTGGGAGTTTATGCCCTGATGAGGAAACAGGTGTTCAGAGCTGGAGTCTGTCTCACAGGACTCAGAATACTAGAGCCCAGGATGCACCATTGGAATTCAGTAACTGTCTTCGCTTTCTTCTTTCACGTACAAGAAATAGTAATTTTGATGACATTTTGGTGTATGGTAGAGAGCTGAGAAAAATAGACTTTAAAAATCTCATTCCTATCCTTAGTCTTTTTTTTTTAACAAAAAGCAATATTATCTTCTTTTGATGTCATACTAACAACTCTAATGTCTATATATCCAAAAATCTATATATACCAAATAGTAGCTGGCATATGTATTGTACATGAACAACCAATTATAGGAAGAACCAGTGGAGAGGGGAAGAGTGGATGAATACAATCATAATATTCAGTGTACATTTGTTTAAATGGAACCTCGAAGCATGAGGGCACGAAGGGGAATGCGAAAGATGGAGGAGAATGATGGAAGGCTGACATTGGTCAAGATGCATTGCACTTTCTGAGTGCTGAATTCAAACTCCCTTGTACAACTAAAGAATTGTTTTTAATTGTTTAAAAAAAGAACCAATAGTAGGGAGTGACACACACACACACACACACACACACACACACACACACACACACGGTGCTACCCATCATATCTTCCTAAGGGAAGCCTAATCCTACTAACTGAAGTTCAGAAGCCAGGTACACACAGTGTTACAGTGTTGAAGCACACAACTTGCTGGGGCTGAACAAGAAATATTTTCACAATATTAAATCCCAGTCTTATGAACTAACTTCCTTCTACCTGGCTGCACGGACAACATGACAGCCAGTCAGCTATAAGTGAATAAACATGGATATGTATAAATATGATATATGAATATCAGATAATAATGGGCCATTATCTGATAAATATAATATGAATAAAAGGATATGTATCAGGAAAGTTGGTTAGTGCCCTGGTCTTCTGTGGTTCTTGGACACTGACAGGTTGAAATCAAATCCCCAATGTCTGTGTAGTCAAACACGATGCCCTTGGAAGATGATTGGGTCTTTAAAGGCAGAGAGTTTGTGCATGAGACTAGTGTTCTCATAAGACCCCTGAGGTGGCTCATTGGTTTCTTCTCTTTTGGAAGACAAAGGCACAGAAAGAAATATCTTTGGAACCCAGAGTCCCGACCAGATAACAAATCTGTGGAGCATTGAAATTACACTTTCCAACTTCTAAACTGTGAACAATAAATGTTTCTTATTTATAAAATACTAAACCTAGGGTATCTTGTTATGGTATCCTGAGAGAATGAAATTGTTGGCATGCTATGTCTTCAAGTGGTACAAGGAAGCTGGACAGTGGTACATAAAAGTGCACATTTCAGACTGCAAGGAACTGGTTATTATTTGTGTTCAAGGAATGGATAAAATGATCAGAGGGACAAGAGGACATTTTAACCTACAGAAATGATCAATATTTTAAGACAGCAGGAAATGTTTATTTCCAATTGATAAGGAGGGAATATACCAGCATAGATTGTGTTGCACATTAAAAGAAAATTCTGCAAATGAAATTTTTAGATGCCTTAAAAAATCCAAATTATAAGATCAAATTCACTGAAATCACAGTAGATGGACTTCGCAGATGATGAGCTTATCTGAAGTGCCAATACTCTTGGCAGCAGGCTTTTGCTTATTTAATGTGATCTTGAACCTACAATAGGTCAAAGACATCCAAGGTCCCACCCAGACTCACACACCTAAACACATGCATGAGGTATTAACCTAGGAAGATTAAATAAGGAAAATTTTTCTTGAAAATTAAATATTATAATTAGTTCCTAAACAACTCACTATAAAGAAGAAAACAAATTCAGCCCTTTCTTTCTATATTTGGAAGCAATAGTTCCAGGACAATGTGATCTATGTATTTTCAACCAAAGTCATGGTTTTCACATTCTTAACATAGTTTCTGTTCTTTTGATTTGAAAATGGGCACAGAATATTAGTGGGCACTAACTAGAAACCCCTCCAGGAACAATTTCACTCTGTATATATAAGTAATATGTTTAAACACTTTTGTATGTATGGGTCTTGTAATTGTGCTGTTGCTTAGAAACTAGCTTAGATAGAACTGATAATGTGTAATTAGTATTTATCCATAGTGATACACATGAATTTTGGGTGGAGATATAGTTTCTTCTATGCAGAAGCAATGAATACAGGAATTGTATTTTACTGTTTTAAAGGACATTATTTTAGAACGAAATAATATTTCTTTTAGTACATACATAGATATAGGTAAGCATACATATGTGCATAAGTATCTTCAAATTCTCTTTAGATTACATCTCTCCTGTATTCAAGTTAATGTCTAAGTTTAGTAAAATGGTTGAAATGTATTGATTTTGTAGTTTTGTTTTTAACGTTTGAAAATTATGAATCCCCATACATATCAATACATTCCATGTTTGATTTGAATGTATTAATTTTAATAATTGTTACTGAGAAGTGCTTCACCGTGGACATTATGACAATAGCTATTGGATTTCATTTCCACTAGTAAGTACCATGAGATCATTTTCTCATCTGTATAAGAAAATGTGATCAGTTTCATAATGGGCCATTATCTGCAGCCTCACGGGCTGTATTTCATAAAACCCTATGGAGTGGGGCTCATTCATCTGTAATCTGATGGAAATGAAACACTCAAAAGTTTAACCACATGAGAACTGTGTTAAGTGGAATGTTAACAGTATAATACTATTTACATTGTTAAATATTTATTATATTCCTGGTATTGTATTGAATAATCTAGATATGTGAGTTCATTTACTTTTTCATCTGACTTGGAAGGTCAACAATTTCATGGTATGAGGAAAGGTAGGCTGATATGAATGTCTCACAGGTTTAAAGAGAACCGGAAGTATGGAGCTGAGCTGGAAACACTTCTGAAGATAGTCATTTAGATAAATGGAAGAATTCATTGTAATGTGGTTAAATGATTTAAGTCATTCTGACCATTCCTTTATTTCCTTTGGTCTTCAGTGCCTTTTCTTCTGAGATAATGAAAGTACTTGTTGACAAGGGTTATTTTTTTCTTATAAATTTACAGAACAATAAATAGGAGCTGTAGCAAAAGAAGAAAAACATATTTCTATAATCACTCTGTTTAGTGGTTTAAATAGTTAAAACTTCTGAGGAATACTGAAAAAGATCTAAAATAATTTTGACAGGTAACTGTACTATTCCTGCCAACATTATTAATCCGTATTGAGTGAATACCAAGGTCACCTGTCTTGAGAATTTTAAATGTATTTAACATTTTTGAAAGAATGATATAGGCCTTTTTTTTTTACTACCTATAGCTATGGGTTTTAGAGTACTATAGTTAACAATTCCTGAGACTTAATAAATAAATTATATTAACATTATTTTATTAAGATTGAAAGATTCAATATTATCTTATAAATTCACCTTATCATATTTGGATGTTAGCCAGAATATATTTTTAAAGTAGTCTGATTCCTGGTGACATATTTATAGCATTAAGCACAGACTCTCAATATTTCCTTAAGTAATGCAGGATATCTTTAGAGATATTTCATTTTTATCTAGGCTTTTTTTTTTAGGTCGATCAAACCTATCCTTATTTATATTCCAACAAGTAGACAGAAAAGACTGAACAAAAGTCTAATTTGAGTTCCAGAAAGAAGAAATAATGGTGGTGTGGGAGGAAACCAAGTCTCCCTAGAGAGATTTTTTCAATCATCAGTAATATCAGTTAATAAATCAGATCTATAATTAGGAACATTGTACATAAATTGTGCAACAATAATCTTAAGAACAACTAGAAAATAATTTGGTTTAAAATGGAGAAAGCAGACTTCTTACTCTAATATGAGGATAGGGAATCATGGGATAATATTCCCAAATATACATATATGTATATATGTAAGTGTGTATATATATATATGTATGTGTGTGTGTATATATATATATACATATATATGCAATTATACTGACTGGGCTTCAGTAAGAAAGGGATACAAATCAGAAATATTACTTATGGTTACCACAAAAACATAATCCTAGTGTCCTGCAGAAGGGGTCCTGATTTATGGTGTCTGCTCTACCACTGCCCGTGGATGACACCATTTACTGAGGCCTCACTACCCCAGATTCATCCCAGAAAGTGACCAGATAGAGTTCAATGCCATTATAGCCCATTCACGTGGCTTCTTAGGGGCATGCCAGACTTTTATCAGCTTGACCAAAACGTTCTGCCCATTCCTTCTTCCTTCCCCTTCTCTGGAAACTTTTCTGTTTTATTATTGTTGCTTTATTAGTATTTTTGCCAAAGTCTTGTCACTGGATTTATAGCTTATAAAAAAAATGAGCTGGCAACTCTCTATGGGGATATGTGGTCTCTAAAGTGATCAGAGAGGCCCAGTGGGATTTCTAAAGGGTATCCTGGGATCTGCTTTATCAATTGGCAGGCATGGTAGAGGAAAGTTAACTAGAAAAGAACAGAACCCACACCTAGGGAGCCGGGAAGTAGAAGCAGAAGCACTGGTGATTGCCTGAGAGCCTGGAGTATCTGTAAGGAGAGAGACGCTCTCATTAGGCTTCCTGCTTAGTGAGCTGGCTCTGTGGGACACAGCACCACTGCTGGTCACACGCGTGGCCCTTCGAAACCCCTCCATCACTCCTGCTCTGGGCAGGACAAATGGCACCACCGGATGGACACTTAGGGATAGACGCGAAAGACCTGTGACAGTGGGCCCCTTCCTCCATCCTCGGGTCATCCAACCGCTGATAGCAAGTCCAGGGTCTGTGTTTCTCTTCCAGACTCTGTGTGGCATGGGGGGGGGGGGGTCCCCAGGCACTGTCTCCTCAGCACCCCGGCTTTGCCTGCACTAGGCTAAGTGGGGAGGTCGTTGAAATTCTGACCTGCATTCTAGGAAAACCACTTGTCTCTAAAACCAATGCCTTTCTCTAAAATCAGCTTTATTTGTAATTAAGCTGATACGTGTATCTTTGTCTTCTTTTTCTCTCTTATTTCTCAATGATTTACAGCAGATGGGAGACCAATAATAGCCCTATGGTCACTTTAAATATCACACATGGAGGAGAGCAGCGTGTATAGTAGGTAATAACAATGGAATGAGCAGAGGTATGTTCAAATCGGCCATGCACAGATTGATTCTTGCAAACAAGCATATTCAACACTTTTACCACTTCAACCATTTCAGGGTTCATCTACACTAACAGGAATTCGTGTTCTACCAGTGGAAAGTTTTTCCATTATTTTTTTCCCCCTTTTCTCCAATTATTCATAGGGAAGGGGGAGATTTTGACAGTTGCCACTTCTGGAGATTTTCATTCAGCTAAGCCCCATTGGGAAAATGCTACATTCATTTCCTGAAAGTGCTTTGACTTTTACAGTAAAGTAAAATCTGTAATAAAATCTTTTTTTCCTAATTAGGTACTATCTGCTACAAAAAAAAATGGGAAGCTATACAAATGTAATATTGCGCACTATGGAAGACCTTGTTAGCAATGTGTCTATTGCTGCAAGAGTTCTGATACGAGTGGGCATGGTTAGAAGTCATTGCCTTTTTCTCATTCCAGTGTGCACATTTTCTTCCGTCCTATTCCTATAATCCGTTGTCAACTCGGTGGTGGTGAACCCAGAGGCGGTCCTGCGGGCCCTGACTTAGATGTAGGCCGCCCCTTAGGGAGGTCCCTGGGAGCTCCACCCTGACGGACAGCTCAGGCGTCCATTCACAGCCCCTACGTAGGTGCACGTGCCCCTCCCCTTCCGCCACCCTCTGACCCGTTTAAAAGAACAGCTCATTGCTGCCATTAAACGAGTCTTAGCGCTGACTGGCTCCGGGACTGTCTGTGGGTCCTCCGACAAAAGGGGGGCTGGGGTGGCAGTTCGTTGGCCCTTTCCTCTTCCTGGCCCGTCCGCGTGGGGTGTGTTTTCCCGTCTCTCCTGCAGGACAGGAAAGCGCGGGGGACTAAAACCCCCCGACAAGTACCAGGCTACTCGCCTGCCTTACAAAAGCCAAGATTGGCCATCTATGACTTGAGGCACATCTCCACTTTAGACCTTTTGCAGGTTAATTGGAAATAAGAATCTCTTTTACTCCTTTGATCAGGTTGGATTTGAACTATAATCCTTAGATCTAAGTAAGCCTCCTAAGTAGGTAAATGAGCCATCAGTGCATGGCAGTAAACCAGTATTTCTACGTCAAGAACACAATGCTGATTGAGCTGGGAGGTTGAGAAGGAGGTTTAGATTCCATGGAACGCCAGTTTTGAGTTTGTGGTGATTCACCACTTCCTAGTTATATCTATCACTGTCCATTGAGAAGACACCCTGTTGTCCAAGTAGACTGACCATTGGCCAAGTACACCCATCATTGTCCATGGGGAATCACCTCCAACTCACTGTTGTCTAAATAAACTTACCATAATCTTTGCAAATTCATACCCAATAATCAAGAGCTAAATCACATCTAGGCAGTAGCTGTTTTGCAATTTTTAACTAAACATCTTGTGTTTTTCAATTTTTAACTAAACATCTGGTGTTTTAAGAATTCTGCTCCATTTATAAATGTAAGGTTGGAGTTTATCCTGATTAGAAACAAATATACCTAGTGACTAAATGTAAAACTTTTATGCAGAGAATATGTTAAGGTAAAGTGTAGGAAACATTCTACATATGATTTTACAAATTTCACTTTTTACAAGCAAGAAGATTAGACCTGAAATTTCAGACCAACTCCATTTTGTAAATCAGATGATTTACACCGAAAAGATAGTCAAGGAAGCCCACATCAGAAAATCCTAAAACACTAAAAGCTGGGTCACAGAACAATTTGCAAAGGGGCCAATTCGTATATCCCTACCATGAAGGTGTGTCATAAATACTTCATCATAATCTTGCTCAACCTAATTTGCCTTATTTTGGGCAATTAGTTCAGATTCTTTCCCCGTAAACAGAAACCAAAATCCAAAACTTCTTTTCCTTCTTTTTTTTTTTTGGCCAGTCCTGGGCCTTGGACTCAGGGCCTGAGCACTGTCCCTGGCTTCTTCCCGCTCAAGGCTAGCACTCTGCCACTTGAGCCACAGCGCCGCTTCTGGCCATTTTCTGTATATGTGGTGCTGGGGAATTGAACCTAGGGCCTCGTGTATCCGAGGCAGGCACTCTTGCCACTAGGCTATATCCCCAGCCTCTTTTCCTTCTTAACACCCAGATGGAAAACAGCCGAAACTCAGATTACATTTTTCCACCAGCAGTATGCCCAGCAGGTAAGATAAGTTCTAAACTAGCATGTGAAAGAGAAGGGAGACAGAAAAAATTAGAAATTGTCAAGTTTATAAAAATCAATAGTGTGTGTTACAGTCCACGTGAGCAGTAGAGATTACTTTCAGGCACACTATTGGAAAGCTGCATGTGAGAACAAATTAGCCTTAACTTTTAAGAACTAAAAGACTCTAAGTATTCATTCAATACTATTTAGGCTAAGCCTAAGTCAGCTGAGTCTCGTGGAAAATCAAGGCTGCTCTATGGTACTTTCTTACTCACCGTAGTCAGTCTAAATGTCTTTTCCAAGGTTTTTGCCAAGGAACATACTTGCTTCCCTTCTAAAGCACAGTCCAAGAAGGAAGTACTTGCTGAAGCTATCACTTTTGCTCACAGTCAATATTAATTTCTTGGCTTGATGATTTTCTCATGCACGAATATACTTACATTTGACATTTGTTATTGGGCTCTTATTAGCTCTGAATAAAGTAGGATGAGCATAATCATTAGCAGAGTAATTATATTGCTAAATCAGGCCAAACAATACTTTCTACTAAAATGGCCAGCTTGTTAAATGATTAGAACCATAACTTTAACTCTTTATTTTTCTATACTCTTGTGACTATGCAGTTGTTTTGCATAATTCATTGAAGAAGAAAATTTTTAAAATGAGTACCATTCACTTGAAGATTACTAACCTTCAGTTTTAATGTTATATTTGAAGGTTGATGGGATAATTAAAAGCAAAAATGATGTAAAATTTTTGGAAATGTGTAAAATGTCAAATCAGATTTTCTTCTTCCTTTAGGGACAAACATAATGCCACTGAAATTATATTTCACTAAAATAATTCTTTAGACTATATTTCCCTTTACTGATGGACAAGGTCAAACATATAAACTTTAGTTCTAATTTCTTTTTGAATAGTTAATATTTTCTGCTAAGGAGAAATATGTGATTAAAGAAAGGAACAAACAACTATTCTAGGATTAGGGTTGTTAACATGAAATCTACCATCTACCCTTAATCTAGATCTCTTTTTAAATAAAATTTTCTCATATAGTTTATTTGAAAAGGTATATGCAAGTAAAAATGCCACCAAAATATAAAAAAAACTCAAAGAGGATGGAAATAAAAGTGTCAGCTATAATACCCAAGATTATTTCATATTTGTCCCTGCGGTTCCTCAAGATTATTACAAAAGAGGAAACCTGAGTTGTAATATAGTTCTCACATTTGGAAGAGAAAAATCAAACCAATACTTAGGGAAATATAAAACCTCACTAAGGAAAGTTATGTTTAGCGTTATCTAACCCTGGTGAAACTAAACATTTAAAAGTTTTAATATGTATCTAATCTCCATTATCTTCCTTTAATACACAAATAAGTATTTTGGTATGAATTTATATGCATGCATAACTATTATCATTCCTTAACTCCCAATATTGAAGACAGTTGCTTCATATTAACATGGACTATTGTATATTACATATACATCAGTGCATGTTTTTTTTTTTGCCACAATAGCATTAGCTGTATTAATCATTATAAAATTTAGAGAGAGAGAGATCTGACATTACTGGTAAACTGTTTTTCAGTGGCATTATACAAATGCTTAGAGATATTTATTTTTATAATTGATAAAACCAAAACATAGATCAGGGATTATTTATTCCTTTAATTCTGAGATTGTAAAAAACAAATTCAATGCCTACATTTTCTAATTTGGAGAAATCTCTGATGGTTGTAGCACTGAAAAGATCACTTTCTCTTAAAACAGAAGAAGAACTGCTTCTGGAAATCTGATCTCCTGTTTTATTAAAACAAGTATCATGAAATTCTGCCACTGGTTTGCAGTGAATATCTATAGCCAGTTTAGCTGTCATGCTTTAAGTAAAATCTGTCAGTGAGTCCATCATGCCATCTGATACTTTCTCCTGCTTAACAAAAAGCTCTGAAACCATCTCGTCAGAGTAAAATACTTTAAAAAAAAAAAAAAGGCATTCCCTCCGTTCACATCAAAGATTCTTTACTTTAAAAAATTGATTCTTACTAAATATTTTAAGTTGTCTGTTCTTATAAACCAAAGCTTCCTGTTGAATGCTTAAAGAGTATAATCAATATATGTTGAAAACATGTAAAAATTTATAAAATCGGTTTTATATATATATATATATATCATAACTCAGCCATTAGAATAATGCAGTTTAGGAAAACCAAAATACTCAACTATTATATTTATATAATGCAATGCTATATGTTTGTTAACATTAGTTCACGTAAGAATATTTTTAGACACGATGCTTAATCACAGAAAGGGAAAATTTCCGTTTGTGATGTAATTCTAAGTGAATTTACAAGAAAACACCAAAATAAGATTCACTAAGCCGTTAGTGCAGCTATTGCTGCCTGGCAGCAGTTTAGTTAACAATTACTTTCTTCATTGTTCTTTTGTGCACATAAGAAATAAATTCATTTTTCTGCTTATAATAAGAGGATTGGTGTTTTTTTTTTTTTTTAGAAAATGCTGTTTTTATAGTACATGCTGAGCCTGAATGCTGTGGAAAAGAAAACCCCAGACCAAACCAAAACAAAGCAGCACCTCCTGTGCTGTGGGTTCGCGTGTAGAAGAACGAACAGCCCCACTGGGTGAAGCAAAGACAAGAAGGGAGTCTGAGGCTTTCAGGAGACTGCAGGACACCTGCCAATGTCACAAGCTCGCAGGGCGGCACCCCGCCGTGGGCTGAGGAGCCGGGGGGAACGAAGGGTGGGCTGGAGGGAAACCTCTCTGAGCCTCTTGGTCTCTCCGACTCTGCCCTCTGCACAAGCTCTCTATAAGTTAAACGTTTACCACAAAGAATAATACAATTTCAATCCCAATATTAGTGTGCCCACCTCAGGGAAGGAGAGAGGGTGACCTTGAATTCCTCCAGGAACAGGCGTGAGGGGCGTTGGGACTGTCGAGTGCGTTCTGGGCTGAGAGCCGGGTGCGGTGGATGTATTGTGCCTGGTGAAGCTAATGCGCCCTAACAAGCAAGCACCTAGTGTTGGGAGCAGCGGCCTCCATCTCCATGCAGACAAATGCTTACCGTGAAACTCCAGGGCCGGACACGGTGACTGCCACTGTGCTTGTCACGTGAGGACACAGGATTTGTAGGGATAATTGACACCCACCACACTGGCATCCAGCAAGCTGCTACATGCGTGCAGCAGGTTCCAAAACCACACATACGCTTACAGGATCACTGATCCTGGAGTGAAAAAGCCCCAGAGATAAAGGTCTAGACAAGGATGGGGGCTGGGAATGTGGCTTCAGTGGTAGAGTTCTTGCCTCGCATTCATGAAGCCCTGGGTTCCATTCCTCAGTACCATATAAACAGCAAAAGCTGAAAGTGGCCCTGTGGCTCATGTGGTAGAGCACTAGGCTTGAGGAAAAGAAGCCAGGGACAGTGCCCAGGCCCCAAGTTCAAGCCCCAGGCCTGGCCTTAAAAAAAAAAAAAAAAAAAAAAAAAAGCAAACAAGGCCAGAAGCTAGCAGGCAAGGTCAGGAAGCAATGAACAGGAGCTCACATTCCTCGCACTTTCTTTGTAGTTAGTTGGACACAGGAATTTGGCCCTGTTTTGTTAAAAAATCAAAGGGGGAGGGGTCAAAAGATCGGTGCTTTATTATTCTTTTTATTCTTAAATGGCAAATGTAAAGATTTGGAAGTCAAATGTATTTCTACGTTTCTTATCCTCTCCTGCACTGTGGCAGGGGGCCGTTGCTGTTGCATGCTGGTCCTGAGGACCCCCCCCCCCCACCCCGAGTGAAAGGAATACCTCCTAAAGAGGCAAAGAGTGGACCTCTGGGAAAATCCTGAAAACAATTCAATTCTGGGTCCTCAAAGGAGAGTCGTAGCCAACCCCAGATTAGAAAGCAAGGAGAGACTCTGTGCCACGTGAATGGACTTTATGTATCACCCTGCTTATTTCTCTTATTCACCTAAGGTTCAAGCCGAGAATTAATAAAATAAATTTGCAAGGAGCTATAACTGTGTTGCTCATGGGAAAATGTAATGAGGGAGAAAATTGAGTTCTCATGGATGGGAGGAAAAAGGCACATACGGAACGAGCCGCCTGTGTTTGGGAAATGCCCTGATTAGATCGCTTAGGAAAGTGAGTCTCCATGGGGTGTGGATGTGACCTGGTAAGAGGACCTCCAAGGGGGGGGCAACGCAGGGAGACAGCGTCCGCGTCAGGTGAGCCCAGCCTCTGTCCCTCACGGCGTTCCAAAGCTGTGGATCTACACAGGGCTTGCCAGGGCAGTCTCTATGTCAGCGTCTCTCTCTCTCTGTCTCTCTGTTTCTCTCTGTCTCTCTCCTCTCTGTCTCTCCTCTCTCTGTCTCTGTCTCTCTGTCTCTCGTCTCTCTCTGTCTCTCTGTCTCTCTCTCCTCTCTCTCCTTCTGTGTGTAGGGGGGAGAGATCATCTGAGTGGATGTGATCAACTGGAATAAGCTTTGTGTATGGACTAGTACAAGACCAAGGTTAGCATAAGATAAAAGTGTCCACAGCGTTGTCTTCACGAGCCTGTCATTCCATTTCGCCTCCATTTTCACCACCTCAGGGCACTGGGGCTCTTGCTCCTTTTGTGTTTCTTCCTTTCTTTTCTTTATTTCTTTTTTTGCTCATGGATGGTGCTGTATGACTGAGCCACATCTCCAACCCAGTGTTTTGCTATTTAGTTGGAGGTGAAGCCTGACTTTTCTGCTCATCTTAGTCTCTTGAAACTCTATTTACACAGCTCTCGTCAGTAGTTTTATTACGCGGATTTATATCCCGGAGCATGAAAAGTTGAAACTTCCAACTCTAACCGTGCATATGTCTCCATTTCTTCATAAATTATCCAATATGTAGCTAAGACGCTGAGCTACCTACCTAGCTCAAACTCAGGTATGGCTGAGTTAGTTATGATCAGCAATGAGCATTTCTGTCACTAAGGAGATTCCAAGTTATTGAAGCTTTGTGCCAGGTACCATACACAAAGCACAGATTCCTTTAAAGACATATGTGATGGATGGAGTGCTTTCTCCAGGTCCCAGCCCGCTCTCGGCTGCCTGAAGGTGAGCAGATTGAGACTGGCTTGGTCCAGCAGCTCTGCCTCTGTGGAGCTTGGTACTGGATTCAATCAGGCCTTCCCATCCGCTCTCTAGAGGCTGCTCCGCCCGCCCAGACGAGCACTGGGAGGGAGAGCTCCTCCTTTCTCTTCCTCTGTCCTGGTTTCCTTTGAGTCCCCTCCGGCTCCGTGCGAGACTCTGATGAGAGCGGTGATTCTCACCTTGCTCTGAGCCTGGCTCCCACTTGCTCGCCACGCGGGTGTCCCTCTTTCCTAAGATTTCTTCTACAATCTTAAGCCATTTTATGGTTTCAGGAAAAGCTGACTTTTTAAATTCATCTGTGGCTAATCTTTTAATTTGTGGTCTCACTGGACTTTTCTTTTACATTCCTTTTCAAGGACTATGACTTCAACGCTGATCTTGTAAGACTGACACAGTAAGGTTTACCAGAATAGAGTAGTTCTCATTAATCTAAGGACAGTGCTCTTTCCAGTATATTATATATTTCTGACATAGTTTAAATGCTTATACGTGCTGTCCATTATGTCAGGTTCTTTACAGTATGGTGCTCATTAGTAAAGATTAAATTAATAAATACTTTAAAGATTAAAAAAAAAAGAACTACAGAGGAGCAGGGGCGGGCCCAAGTTATAGAGCATTTGCCAGCAAGAGCGTAAGGCCCCACGTTCAGATTCAAACCCCAAACCCAAGGACTACTCCAAAAGAAACAAAAACAATAAAAAAGCATGTATACGATGCATAGTTGTCCTCCAAATAGGCATCTTCCTTCCTCCCATCACAAGTAACAGTAACTGTTCATTTTAACTGTGTATGACTTACTCTGTCCAAGTACTAAGAATTCTCAAGACTGAGTGAAACCTGAGAAACTAGTTACTATGTAAATTCATGGAACCATCTTCAGATTTTCTGATTTATTGGGAAGATAAGGAACTACAAGTGTGTACAGAAATGTTTCTGTGAGGAAGTGATATGTGATATGAATTCTGAAAAATAATTGTACAAATTAACTACATGGATGGAGTGGTTGAAAGAAACCAACTTCTACCAAAAGCATAATTTCTGTTTTTGCAATAGACCAGCAAAACGTCCGTATAAGAAACACAAATATCTTATTTAAAATTTTTTTTTCAAATTTTTATTATCAAACTGATGTACAGAGAGGATACAGTTTCATACGTTAGGCATTGGATACATTACTTGTACTGTTTGTTACCTCGTCCCTCATACCCCCCTCCCCCCTCCCCCTCCCCCTTTCCCCCCCATGCAGTTTTCAGTTCACTTACACCAAACAGTTTTGCAAGTATTGTTTTTGTAGTTGTTTTTCTTTTTTTACCCTGTGTCTCTCGATTTTGGTATTCCCTTTCAATTTCCTAGTTCTAATACCAGTATACATGGTTTCCAATATACTCAGATAAGATTACAGAGATAGTGTAGGTACAACCACAGGAAGGTGATACAAGAACATCATCAATAATAGAAGCTACAGATACACATGGGACATTGAAAGTAGTCACAACTGTGATATAACAATCATTTCCATAACATGGAGTTCATTTCACTTAGCATCATCTTATGTGTTCATAAGGGTATTGGGCTCTTGTGATCCTCTGCTATGACTTGCCTAAACCTGTACTAATTATTCCCAATAAGGGAGACCACAGAGTCCATGTTTCTTTGGGTCTGGCTCACTTCACTTAGTATAATTTATTTCCAAGTCCCTCCATTTCCTTATAAATGGGGCAATGTCATTCTTCTGATAGAGGCATAAAATTCCATTGTGTATATGTACCACATTTTCCTGATCCATTCGTCTAATGAGGGGCATCTGGGTTGGTTCCAGATTCTAGCTATGACAAATTGTGCTGCGATGAACATTGTTGTGCTGGTGGCATTACTGTGATTTTGTTTGTGGTCTTTTGGATAGATACCCAAAAGTGGGGCTGCTGGGTCATAGGGGAGTTCTATATTGAGCCTTCTGAGGAATCTCCATACTGCTTGCCAGAGTGGCTGAACCAGTTTACATTCCCACCAACAATGAAGTAGGGTTCCCTTTTGGCCACATCCCCTCCAACAATTGTTATTGTTAGTTTTCTGGATATATGACATTCTTGCTGGGGTGAGATGGAATCTCGATGTTGTCAAAAGATTTGCATTTCTTTTATTGCCAGTGATGTAGAGCACTTTTTCATATGTCTCTTGGCCATTCTCATTTCCTCCTCAGAGAAGTCTCTTCATAAGTCTTTAGCCCACTTGATGAGGGGCTAATGGTTCTTTGCGGTTTTGTTTTGGAAGAAGGTAATTTGTTAGTTCTGCATATATTTTAGAGATGAGGCCTTCTGACACTGGTTTTCATGCCTCTTCCTTTCATCTTCATGACCAGGAGCTCTAGAGGCCACACTGGATTTAGGGTGGCCTCCTGAGTTGCTTGATTAGCTTGGTTGCTTGCCTGAACTTCAGGAGACTCTAATTTCTTGAATGTCTGGGGCTTGGAGCCTTCTTCCACTCTTTCTCCCATGCTTGCTTTCCTGATTCCAACCTCCTTCTCAAAAGCCTCCTTAACAGGACAGCATCCTGCCAGGGGCACAGTAGATTTCCTTTGTCTGTCCAACTGCTGACGGCAGTGCTGTGGCCACATCCATCTCTTTGCCCTTCTCCTGGTTCTTGAGCTGCTGCAGACTCTGCTCATGGGGCTGTTTCTCCAGCTCTGCTCTTGGTGCTGTTTCCTGACCAGGGTCCCTGCTGCCGCCTAATGCGCTCATGCACCTGAGCTTCGTGCCGCCTTGACAGCCCTTCCTGTTGCCTCTGGAACAGGGCGATGATGATCTGCCCCTGGATCTGCTGTTTCAGTATTCGACTTCGTGTGGCAAGAAACTCGGCAGTCTATTTGGCCTTTTGCTCCAGTCGCTTTTCTTTCTCATTTTTCCACTTCATCGCTGTTTGGGACAGATCCTTCAATGGTGTATTTTGCTCTTCTGGTTTTCTGTCTCAGGATCTTTCTGTTTCCCTGGCGTTCCTCATCAGAGCACGTGTGTCCTTTACCTCTTTCTGAGGAGTGACAATTCCCTTCTTGAGCCTGAGTTTTGTCCAGCTCCCTTTGTCAGCCCCTTCTCTCTGACAGGGCTCTTTGGTGTCTAATCTGCGAGCTTTTCTTTCAGTTCAATAAAGTTGGATATTAGAGGCCCTAGTCCTTCTCAAGTTGCTTAGGTGATATGAACACAGTTTCACGGGGGTGAATGTGCTTACTTACCCTTTCATTTTCGATCTTTCTCCTCCTTCGACATTCCCTTTTCCAATGTCCTTCTCCAGTTTTCTGGCAATAAGCACATTGGGCTCATCCTTAGGTTCCCTAGTGCCCTTTGGAAATGGCATATTTTGAGGGTCTCTTGAGCCCTGTCCTATGGCTGCTGCTAAAACTTGAACCAACTTTCAAACTGCTTTTCCTCTAGGGTGTTTTTGCTAGCAACCTCCCACTAGGCAAGTGAACCAACCCAGACAACACCTTTCCCTCAAAGCCTTCTACCCTTTGCAGCTTTTTTCGAATATCTTGGTCTGGCTGGGTAACAAAGACACAATCAGGTCTCTTTGATGCTCTGGGGACTCGGGATCTGTAGGTCCACTTGTTCTAGAGGCCTCCAGGACCCGTTCAAGAAAGCAGCCAGGGACTCCCTGGGAAGCTATACAGTCTCAATCACCTTAGATAATGTAGTGAGCTTCAAGGCCGCTGCGCAGATCCCTACTAAGAGTCTAGTGCTAATTGTCAAGCACCTCCCTCCCTTGACCGATGGTGTCGTCCCAGATTGGGTGGGTAATGGAAAAGACTGCTTCCATACTGACGGGCTCATCATTTGGGGAGCCATCTGGTCCAAGGAACACCTTCCCTGCACCGTGCCAGTTGGGCTGTCTTTCTTACAAGGTGAAAAGTACATGCACAAGTTGCTGACCGTCATCCCTGGTGGGCTGGTGTATGAAGTATACAGTCTGCAATCATGAGATGAGCCACTGGGGTTTTGCACAGAAGGATGGATTGTGCTGTTGCCAATTCTATCGGTCACCGTTGGGGTTCAGCTTTGGCCTTGAGGGGGAAGGGCAATGGAGAGCGCTCCAGAGACACCGCCCCTCCTGCAGCCCTGGGGGAATGCGGAAGCAGGCCACCATTCTCTGGGTCCAGAACCAGAAGAACTGGCTTCGCGACCAGCCCCCCAACTTTCTCGCCAGCTCATGTGCTCCCTGTTCTCACAGGCTTTTTGCCCCTGGGGTGGTGCTATCCAAGTGACGTTAGCTCATGCGGGGGTCTTATGACAAGCTCGCCAGCCTATCATCAGCTCTCGGTCGATCACCCCTTTTCTCGTCACCCCCTACTATATCCACTGCTAGCCCCTCACTTATTAAATCAGATTTGCTCTGGAAGCATCTCCGAGATCCGCGCACGCCTGGCTTTCTTCACAGGTAAGGAGGGAGGTAAAGCGATCTCGTACGGCCGTGTGCACCTGAGGTCTTTCCTGAGCCCCCCACTCCCCTCTGGCCTTACCTGAGGGTCGGGTGACCAGGGGAGAGGGTGAGAAAGGGAGCGGTTAGATTAGAACCTGACACCCCCGTGCCAAAGAGAGGCGACCCGAGCCCGGCAGGTCACTTGTTGTAAAGGGGACATATACTAGAAACAGGAAACGCCCATGCTCTCCCCCATGGGTTGGGACCTGTCTCAAGAGTTGAACAATGGCTATGCCATCTTGTAAGCCATCAGGTGGTACAACGGACCACTTCTGGTGTAGGGTGGGGGACGAAACATCGGAGGCGCTGATGGCACAGAACGAGGCTGAGAATGCACCAGTAGGACTTCTGGGGGACCCTGCAACACCAGGGGAGAAGAGTTTTCACTTACAAGTACTTTAGTAGCCACAGACACTGTACCCTCAGGTCCCACATGGCATATTCCTTCCCTGTGGATGATCTCATTCAGGCCTCCAAATGCAATGCCCTGAAGGCAAGAAACTCCATGGAGGCTTGGCTAAATGTGGCAAAGGTGTTTTCCTTACAAACCCAAACAGAGGACCAGAATGTGCATCCTGAGGGCCAGAAAGAGCCAGGAGGCACAACCAAAAGTGCAAAGGGTTTTATTTACAGAGGATTTGGATTGACCTTCTCAATCCCATAACCAGAGGAGTCTATTCCTGTGGTCAGTACGCAACCATACACGTTCTAGGTTGATGAGTCCAGGCCTTCACCTGCCAGGCGCAGCAGCAGCTCCCGCAGCGCCTCCTCCTCCTTCTCCTTCTCCTCGCAGAGCTGGTGGACATGTTCCTCTTTCTCCTGATGCAGCTGAGCCAGGGTTTCCATTTGGTCTTCCCAGGCAGCGATGGCCTCTTGCTTGGCTGTGATGTGCTGTGTCAGCCGGCTGCATGGACCCTGCAGGTCTCCCGCTTGATTCTGGGAATCCGCCCTGTCAGGCAGGTCGGGGATGACGCAGATTTGCAGCTTCTTCTTGGGCACCTGTGTGTCCTGCCTCCTCTTCGCACACAGGCCATGGCTCCGCCTGGTGGGAAAGAGTGCCCGGGGCTCCAGCTTGGTCTGGCACTGGGCTACCAGGTTGGCCAGGCCCCTGCAGCGGGCCTGCTGCTCCTGCGGCTGCTGGCTGAGTTTTGTCTTTGTAGGTTCCGCAGCTGAGAGGGCTTGGCGGTGCAACTCCCTCCGGACCTGAGGGTTCTCTCCATCCTCGGGGACACTCATGTGGAGTGGGCTTGCCTCCTCCCCGTTTTCTTTCCCGGTTCTCACTCCTTCCCCTTCTCCAGGGAAACCCGGGGAGCCACGCTGGGCCTGCGGTTGCTCCTTCCTTTGCCCGGTTGCTTCTGGGCGCTTCCGAGTGCCCTGCGACTCTTCCCTTCCCATCTGGGCCAGCAACTTGCTGTCTACTCGCTCCTGGCTCAGCTGCTCCAGCAGCTGGGTCTGCCTCAGCACCTGCTGCTGCAGGGCCTCCTTCTCTGAGCTCAGCTGCTGATTGGCGGCTGTGTGCCGATCGCAGGTGGCTCTGAGATCCTGCAGTTGGGTCAGGTAGCGGTCGTGTAGCTCCTGCAGATCCTCAGCTGCCTGGCTTGCTGTCTCAGCCACAACTTTCCATTCTTGTAAGTCCTTCGCTTGCTGCTCCAGCTTCGCCTGCACATGTTTCCTCAGGTGCTGCTCCGACGTCAGGACGCCGGCGAGCTCCTCCTGCTCGCCACTCAGCCTGTGGAAGGCCGCCTGCAGCTGGGCCAGCTGAGCTGTGAGCTCTTCGTCGTGCCCAGGTGTGCAAGTCGGGGGCTCATCCATCCTGGGCCACTCCTCGCCCTTCTTCTCCAGTCTGCACAGCTGCTCCTGCTGCTCCAGGTTCTGGAGACGGGGGCTCTGGTTTGCCTGCTCCTGGCCGTGCAGTGGTTGCTCCAGGTTCTTCACCTCCTCCTGCATCTGGGATGCTTGGGCCTGCAGCTGGTGCGCAGCCTGGCGTGGTCCCGCAGGGGCCTGCAGCGCTGCCAGTTGCTCTGTCAGTTCCTCCTGGTTGGCCTGGAGTTCCAGCACCTGCCACTCCCACTCCTCTCTCTCCTCTCTCAGTTGGTTCAGCGCCTGTTCTCGCTCCTCTCTCAGTTGGTTCAGCTCCTCGGCTTGCTGCTGGGCCATCTCCTCCCACACGGCCCTCTCCCTCCTCAGGTCCTGCGCAATCTGGTCTCTTTCCGCCTGCAGTGTCTTCACGAGGCCTCGCAGGTTGGCTCCCTGCCTTCTCAGCACCGCCCGCTCCTCCAGGGCTCGTTGGAGCTTGTGAATTCGGGTCTGCATGTGGAGCTTCTGGGCCCAGAGCACTTCCCGCTGCTTCTGCAGATCGCTGGTCATGGCTTGCGCATCCTCACAGCTCCTGCTCTTTGCCTGCAGCTGAAGCGTGACGTGACGGAGGTCTTGGGTGAGCTGTAGGTTTTGCTTCTCGGCGTCAAGCTGCTGGGTGGTGACTGCGGCCAGCGCGAGCTCGAGCTCTCCAATGTGCTGCTGTGCAGCGTGCAGGCGGCTGCTGAGACCTTCACGCTCCGTGTGGCTTTCCTCGGCCACCTGCTGCATGTGGGCCAGGGCAGATTGCAAGGTGCATTTTTCGGAACGCAACCTCTGGATCCACCGCTTGTGGACTTCCACAAGCTGCGTTTGCAGCGCATCTTGCGCATGGGCCCTCTTCCCGTTCTCTTTGGCTTGTTCTTGCTGCAGGTGTTGGATCTCAGTGCAGAGCTGCTGGTTTTTTAATTTGCTGGATACCAGGGCCAGCACCAGGTGTTGGTAGCGCCTCTGCAGATCCCCGGTGTTTTCGGGACTTGGGGCGCTCCTGACGCTGGCTGCTCCGACTGCGTGCAAAGGCACCGGAGGCTCAGGGTCAGCACGGTCTTGGGCTGTATCCTCCGTTGAACGACCATCCCCAGGGGTGTTTGCCTTGGGGTCACCTCCCTTGGGAGTTTTCTTCCTTTTCTTGAATTTGGCAAGGCCCTTAAGGGCAGGACAATTCTGCTGCTGCTGCTGTTCTTGCGGGAGTTTCTTTCCTGCAGCTGTTTCACTGTGTCTGGTTGGTTCAGACCTCCCAGCCCTGGGTCGGCAAAGAAGGATGCGCCACATTGCCAGGTGTTCTGAGGACACCTCTCCAATCCCTATCAACGTCTTTTTTCTACTATACCTCCTCACTCGCTTCGATTCTCAAAGTCACCACTCGGCCACCGCTACCTCCTCCCTCAACTGCCAGTAGTGGTGTAGGCCAACAGAGGGAATTCCACTGCTACTAGGCAGCATAGAATGTGGGCGTGGCCCCAAGGCCGGCATCCCATTGGCCAGAGAGAGATGTGGAATCCCCAGGGTCTGGCCAGAATCTGGTGATGCAGGCAGAATGGGTGGGGTCATGAGGACAGCTGCTCTGGCAGCCCAATCCCCATCTAACACTGCCCACTTTGGTTTGGGGCAAGAGTGCAACTTGCTGCAGCTGGATAGATGCTCCGTTTCACATCTTCCTTGCCTGGCTTCCCTCACTCACTCCTTCCCTCACTCTGCCCACCAGAGTTTTCCCCAGGCTTCCAGTTGTCCTCCAGGGAGGGGCAGCAAGAAACACAGCTCCCTGACCATATCCGTTGTCTTGCTCTTCCCACTCCATGCAGAAGTAGCTCTAGTTTTCTAACTACATTTGCTGACACTTGTATTCTGCTCTGGAGTCGCTGAGTGTCCTACAGTCTTGGTAGATGCTTGTCTTCCAGTCCCAGAGGGACAGGAGGGCTCAAGAGACCTCACAGGTGCAGGGATCCTCTCCATGAGTCTTGGCTATGTTGCACCCCTAGGCCATGCCGAGTGCAGCACGTGTTGTACGCACTGGGGTCTGGTGCTCTCAGAGGAATCAGAAAGACAATCGTGGGAGAAAGGAGAATTTCAGAGAAGTCTGTGCTGCATCGAACCAGGAGGAGGTGAAATCTACTCCAACACACAAAGAATCACTTGCACATAACTGAAAACAATCTGCTAACCAAGGAGTCCACTACCTAGCCACATCCAAATGATGTTGCGTGTTGAATCCACCGTAAGGATTTGAGAGCATGACAATCCATGGAGGCACGGCTAAAGGTGGCAAAGGGGTTTTATTTACAACCCCAAACCCAGAACCAGAACGGACTCCACGTCCAAATATTGATCTGCTACTCCCTTCTTCTGACCTAAATACCCAGAAGCCAGAAGCCAGAAGCCAGCGCCACCTGGATCTCCAACCTCCACCCATCTCAAACTCCAAAGCTCCATACCTCCAAACCAGCGCACTAGTAGTCCTCCTTCCCGCAGGCCTGGCTTGCTCATGCCTCTGCCCTCTCCCAAGTCCTCCTTGAGGCCTCCAGGCCTCTCCGCAGGCCTCTGGCCTTGTCTGCCCACAGGCCCCTTGGCAGAGTCAGGCAGCGATCTGATCTGCCCAGGTGCTCTGCCCCAATCCTCCCACAGACACCTCTTGCTACTTCCTTCTCTCCCTTTCCACCCCCCACACCACCTCTCTCCCTCTCCTCACATACACACTGCCGACCACGCCCACAAGCACGTGATAACCCACACAACACACAAACAAACACAAACACACATACACACACACACACACAACTCCCGACATGTGCCCAATATAAACCCCGCAGTCCCTCTTAAATGGCTCTGATGCCACACTCCCTTGAGCGGGTGATCACATTCCCCACTTGTTTTCATGTCCAAACAAAAGCATTGATTTTCTTTTCTGGCCAAATCTGAAACTACCCAAACCCCACCCCCATTCCAATCACACAGGACATGTGCGGTAAATCCGGCACAGAACACCTGGCTGCCTCTACCAAGGGGTCAGCAGAAAATCTCTCCCTTCAGATACACGATTCAAACAAACAAACAAAACCACATGCGGGCTAACCCTACCTAAGAATCATGACCCTGTTCAACACATGAATTAAACCTTGGTAAGTCTTAGTTTTGGGGTATTTTCTGAATCTCTCTACACAGTCCATCTTGCAGCCACCTCATCTCTCGGTACTTTCCCACTGCCAGTTTCACTCGAGAGGGATGGACCCATTGCTATTTTCCTGTCACTTCAATGACTGATGATCTAGTTTTCACTGCTGAGTTTGGTCCTTACCACTTGGTTTCCAATTCAGGTGCAGGATGCCTTTTTACCCAAACCAACTGTCCAGGCAAGAAAGAGCAGGTAGAGTTTATCCCAAGGGGCCAGTGAGCTTGTAACAGCCAAGGACAGGCATGTGAAGAACACATTGCAAAACCTGCATTGACTGTGGTTAAATATTTCTATTACTGTAGCTTCCACCAAGAAGGAAAGATTGGAGTCCACCATTTAGTGTTTCAAAGGGAGTGAATCCTTTAACACGAGGGTGGCATCTTGCTTGCAGAGGAGCAAAAGGGAGGAAGTTTACCCAGTCCTGGCCAGTCTTTGTAATTAATCTGTCTTCTTGAAGATCCTAGTCATTCTTTCCAGCTGCCCTGAACTCGCTCCCTCCCCCCCCCCTTTTCTGTAGCTACAATGTAACTTCCAATTGATTCCTAGGGCCTTGACTAATCCTTGAGTAGCTTGGGTCCTGAAGGCCTGGCCATTGTGACCCCACTGCTATGGGTAAGTCAAATGCAGGAGGCATTACATGAAGTAATTATTTCAATGTTACTTGAGTGGTTTCCGGTTTTGGTTAGGAATTTCTCAGTCCAGCTTGAGAAAGTGTCCCCTAGTACTAACAGATACTGATACCCATACTTTCCAGACTTTATCTCCCTGATGTTCTCTTCCCCAAATTCACCAGGGGAGGTTTGTCTTTGATCTGCGCTCTCCTCGTGTTCTCTTTTTCCAGTATTTACCTATAAGGTTTGCAAGACTGTTTTAGGCAGTGGCCCGGAGCAATTTAGAGTTCGGCATAGAAGGCATGAGCCGATGACCCTGTTTCTCAAGTGCAGTCTCCACACCCGCACCCTGGCTGACACTGGTTTTCTTTTTTCTTTTTTCTCACATTTTTATTATCAAACTGATGTACAGAGAGGTTACAGTTTCATATGTTGGGCATTGGATACATTTCTTGTACTGTTTGTTACCTCGTCCCTCATACCCCCCTCCCTCCTCCCCATTTCCTTTCGCCCCCTGAGGTGTTCAGTTCATTTTCACCAAGCAGTTTTGCAAGTATTGATTTTGTAGTTGTTGTCTTTTTTTACCCTGTGTCTCTCAATTTTGGTATTCCCTTTCAATTTCCTACTTCCAATACCAGTATACAACACGGTTTCCAATACACTCAGATAAGATTACAGAGATAGTGTAGGTACAACCACTGGAAGGTGATACAAGAACATCATCAATAATAGAAGCTACAGATACACATGGGACATTGAAAGTAGTTACAACTGTGATATAACAATCGTTTCCATAACATGGAGTTCATTTCACTTAGCATCATGTTAGGTGTTCATAAGGGTATAGCTATTGGGCTCTTGTGATGCTCTGCTATGACTTGCCTAAGCCTGTACTAATTATTCCCAATAAGGGAGACCACAGAGTCCATGTTTCTTTGGGTCTGGCTCACTTCACTTAGTATAATTTATTTCCAAGTCCTTCCATTTCCTTATAAAAGGGGCAATGTCATTCTTTCTGATAGAGGCATAAAATTCCATTGTGTATATGTACCACATTTTCCTGATCCATTCGTCTACTGAGGGGCATCTGGGTTGGTTCCAGCTTCTCGCTATGACAAATTGTGCTGCGATGAACATTGTTGTGCTGGTGGCATTACTGTGATTTTGTTTGTGGTCTTTTGGATAGATACCCAAAAGTGGGGCTGCTGGGTCATAGGGGAGTTCTATATTGAGCCTTCTGAGGAATCTCCATACTGCTTGCCAGAGTGGCTGAACCAGTTTACATTCCCACCAACAATGAAGTAGGGTTCCCTTTTGGCCACATCCCCTCCAACAATTGTTATTGTTAGTTTTCTTGATATATGACATTCTTGCTGGGGTGAGATGGAATGGATTAAAGACCTCGAAATCAAAACAGACACCCTTAAAACACTAAAGGAAGGAGTAGGAGAAACACTTTGGCTCCTTGGTGCAGGACGGAACTTCCTTAACAAAGACCCAGAAAGGCTACAAATCAAAGAAAGGTTGGACAAATGGGACTGCATCAAACTGCCGAGCTTCTGCATGGCAAAGGACATAGCTCGCAAGATAAACAGAAAGCCCACAGACTGGGAGAAGATCTTTACCGGCCATTCAACGGACAAAGGCCTCAAATCTAAAATATATGCAGAACTAAAAAAAATTACCTTCCTCCAAAACAAAACCGCAAAGAACCAATAGTCCCCTCAAAAAGTGGGCTAAAGACTTAAAAATAGACTGCTCTGATGAGGAAATGAGAATGGACGAGACATATGAAAAAATGCTCTACATCACTGGCCATAAAAGAAATGCAAATCAAAACACAAATATCTTAAGGAAGGAAAATTATTGACCAGTTTGTTTCAGTAAATTCTTAAGAAATTATTAACCAACTCAATAAAGCTAGTAGTAGGTAAAGATGACAAATCAGGATTAAGTGAAATTTATTTCAATCAAGAGTCATTAAAGTTTAGAAATCAAATTCTTTAATCAAACTTACACAAAAATGGTAAAAAAAAAATGGTGTTTTGCAGTTTGTTGTTGCACCGAGGTTTCCTCTAAGGATTTCATGCTTGTTAGGCAGATGAAACATATATGTGCCCTTTGAAAAAGTAAACAGAGTTGAACATTTTCACCACCCACCTTGGTAAAATATTAAGGAAGTTGAAAGAAATGAACTTAATTATTTATTTATTGTTCTTTATTGGGGATTGGATTCTAGCAAGCACTCTGTCCTCAACCCTTTTACTTTTTCATTTTCTTTTTAAATAGTTGGTTCTCTTGCTGCCTCTGCCGCCTGTGTAGCTGGGAACATAGGAGTGTACCACCACACCTGCTTTCATATTATTTATTTTCTGAGATAGTGTCTTGCTAACTTTTGCCCAGTGTTGTCCTTGAACTGGAATTATTATATCTCTGCCTTCTGAATAGCTGGAATTAGAAGTATATGGCACAATATCTGACTTAATAAAAATATTCATAAAAATTCTTCAATGAGCAATATAATTAATATAAAGCATTGAAAAATTTCCATGGAGATAAGAAATGAGATAAAAAAAATACCCACTATCACCACTTCTGGAAATCTTATGACAAGAAAAATTAAGTAGCAGAATTAAAAACAAAGAATTTGTGAATAAAATGATAAAGAGCACACAAAAAGCTCAAATGAATACAGACTAATATTAGAATATGTACAGTTAACAAGGCAAGAGTATAAGTCAATATAAAAATGTATTTTTATAAACCAGCAATGGTAGTTCACACTTGTAACACGAGCTACTCAAGAGGCTGAGATTTTAGGTTTGTGTTTGAAGCCAGCCTGGTCAGGAAAGGCCACAAGACACTTATCTCCAATAAACTACCAAAAATCCCGGAAGTGGAGTTGCAGCTTAGTGGCAGAGTTCTAGTCTTGAGAACAAAAGCTCAGGGAGAGTGCATGGGCCCTGAATCCAAGCCTCAGAACTGGCACATACACACACAAAAATGTATTTCTCAGTAATAATGACAGGGGAGACTACGTTGAAATCATGAATGATATTACACAAATAAAACACTTAGGAATACATCCAAAATAAATGAGCCTGATGTGATTTACTAAATGCTGCAAGATATTATTGAGGGGAATGAACACAGATTTAAATATGATGGAAAACACCATATTTATGCAATATTTAGTGTTACAAGAACAGAGTACTTGGTTGACTCAATAATAATAATAAAAATTCTAACATTTTTCCTAAGAAAATTGAAGAACTGATCCCAAATTTTTTTAGAAATGCCACAGACCAAAAATAGTGCAAGTAACTTTGAAGGAAAATTAATTTATGTAGGACTTAATCCTAAAGCAATAATGGGTAGACTGTGTAATGAATGATGGAGAAACAGACCCACATGTCCATCATGATTTAAGACAAAGCTAACACTTGAGTGAAGGCAGCAGCCTTTGATATCCAATTCAATATCAACTTTTTAAGGTCCCTACCTCACGTCAAATGAAAAATTGCAGATAAATTATATGACATAGCTGAAATAAAAGCACAGGGAAAAATTAGTGATGTTGGAATACATAAATACCCATTCAAAATAAATTACTTGCTACAAAAGGAAAAAAGACACATTGGATTATATCAAAACTAGGAAATTCGATTCCATACTGAAAAGTACAAAATTACTGGTTTGAACTCCAGCACAAGTGAGTAAAAATCAATTCTGTTGTTAAAAATATCGCCATTAAGTAAATAAAAATACACTTTTTGAATTATACCTTTTGTACTTCATATTTCTGGCAAGCATATCATATTCATAATGATTAACAAACTCCTACAAACCAGAAGGAAAGAAAATGAGCCAAAAATGGAAACTTCACAAGAGAAGATAGTCACATTCAGTAGACACAAGAAATCATGTTTCATTTCATTATATGGTAGAGAAGTGCAAATTGAAGGCACAATTAGATACAGCTACATATTCACAAGAGTAATTTTAAAGAAAGACTGATATTATCAAGTCTACAAATATTTGAGGCAAATTCAACTCTCATTTACTTGCTGTTGTTAGTGTAAATGGGTAATAAACTTTGGTAAACCTTGAAATTATGTAACAGGGAATAAAGGTACGATGTAGTCCACTTTAAGGTAGATAGACAGTAGCAAGCATAGACACATTCATTAAAATATATCAATAAAACTATTCATAGCAGCTTGGCTGCACCATAGACTTAAATTGAAAACTAACCAAATGCCCACTATATAAATGGGTATTTGTGAGTAGACAATTATAATTAGTATATTTACATAATGGAAATATATACTAATCTAGTATACACATTTATGCAGAACACTATATAACAGCTGTATGTAACAATCTGGTTTAATTTTATAATCATTCTACCCAGCGAAAACAAACCCATTTAACAAAGAGTAGACATCTCCTCTGCTATCTGTGGAGCCTCATATGCTATAAAATATGGGAACTTGGAAGGTTGATGTAGAGACTTTATAATTGTCCTATATTTTCTAGAGGAGGAGATGGTAATGGGGATGAAACTTAGAGCTTCCTGTTGGAACTCCCAGTCCTTTTATATTTTATTTATTTTAGATTGTTTCTCTAACTTCTTTTTGGGCTTGTCTAGAACATCAGTCCTCCTGTCTCTGCCTCCCAAGTTGCTGGGATACAAGCTTGTGCAACCATATTTGCCCTAGGATAATACTCTTCTTTCATTCATTTTATTAAGTGGAGAAACAGGCAAATAGACACAGGCTATGTGAAAGTAATGTTCTGTTTCCTTACTAGTAATGCTATGAAAACTTACAAAGTGGTATGCTAATGATATTTGGACTGTTATGAAGACTCTCTTTAGCTGTTCATGAAGAACCTATTTTAAAAGAGCAAAAATAGACCAGTTAGGAGCCTCTTGTCTTGGAGATAGAAGCTAATAACCCGAGTTACTCTGAAAGTTTTTAATTTTCATGGCAGGGAGCCTGAAAATAGTTAATTAAAAATACAGCAGGCAGTTTCTAAGATCAAAGAATTGTGCAGATATGGTTGTATCCATTCATTTTGTATATTGTTTCCAGCTGTCTTTAGCTATGCAACTACTAAAAACAGACTGCATCCAGTTAAAGATGTATATAAAGGAAAGAAGATCAGATAACATAAAATACTTACAAGAAAATACTAATATTTGTAAATGAATACTTGATTTCCTTGTAGCTGTAGATGCATAGTCCTACCAGTAATTTTATTTTACTATTCACCCCTCCCCAACAAGTTTTCCTCTGACCGCATGGCAATGGTAATCTTTACTACTCTAACTCCAGTGTTTTAACTGGCACCAGACTTGCAGTCATCAGCCTCTGCTTTTTCTTTCACTTCCTATTTTCAATTTATTAGCTTGCACTGACTTCTGGAAAGCCTCCCTACTTGTTATTCTGAAAGGAAAGAGGATTGCAATGACTGTGTTTTAAAATCCAGCAATTGAAGCCTAGTCAATACAACCTCTTCTTCAAATTTTGAGTTTAGGATTTGTATTTTCTGATCGCAACATGTGGTGTGGTTATGTTTTAGGTCATAAAGGGAATGTAATATAGCTTCTCAGAATTGCAGTGGAGGATTTTTTTTTTTTGCAGTAGATTTCCACTCTGGGTTTCTAAAACTAATGAAATGGAAATAATTCAAGCTACAATATTCATGCAAACATTTCACTCAGAAATCAGAAAATGGAGAAGTTTTTCCGATATGCATAGTCATCTGCATGGCATCACTGAGATGCAAGGAATTTGCATACTCCTTTTCCTTGTGTAGAAGCTATCTACCCTTCCGAAGTTCAGCTCTACTGAAATGTCCAGTAAGCAAAATGACTTTCACGATGCACCTGAAATGCTCACCACAGCTTCTGGGTGGATAGTTAGAAGAATTCAGGGAACAATCACATGTTTTCAAAAATCCTATGTATTTCAATTTCATTGATAGGATAGACAATAAAAGCTTATCTGAATAAACAATACTCTGCTGAGAATTTCAGGCAGATGTTGTGAAGTTTCCTGTACATTGGTCATATGTGTTTATTAGGAAAAGTGAGTCAATGAGAAGCTGACTTGGAAAGATGATGAATACTGAAATGAAGTTCCTGACATTCTCCCACACCCTTGGTAAATATTAACTGTGGTTTTTAAAGGGTTCCATCTCTGCCACCTGAAACACTGTGGGAACTGAGGTGATTGGTATCTGTTTTACAGGAATTCCGTCTGTATTTTACAAGGGTGGCTGATATTTGCCCTGGTTTCTTTTAGTCCACATAAATGCAAGTGGACATTCATATAAAGAGAAAATATAAGCAAAATGAAGCTATCATAGCTATTCAATAACCACTGCAGATGGATATTATAGTAGGTAAGGTAAAAATGAAACAAAAAGGGACAAAAAAATGCCACATAAAAATCAATGAAATACACAATCAAGAAAAGACTTGATTATTAGCCCTCGTGCCAGACAATGTAATCATATAGAAGCGATGTGAGGAAACTGAGGTCATGTGTGCATATCTTCATATCTGTTCGCATTTGAGAAGAAAGAACAAAAGAACAAGAAGTAAAAAAAAATCTATTAGGAAAGAAGAGAGACAGTATATCTTAAGCATAATTTTCCCCCTTTTATAGATATGCATTTCTTAACACCTAGACTTTGTAGATACTAATACAAATAATTTTTTAAATAAAATGAACAGGCAGTTTACAACATATTGTCTTGCAAATCTTGCTGTTGAACTAACTGGACAACTCCCGGGGTTGGGGGGCAGTAATTGATGAGGAAGGAAGGTGGGAGAAAAATGAAGAGGGGTAACAAGTTTGACAGGAGATGTACTCACTACCTCATGTCTGAAACTGTAACCCCATTGTACATCATCTTGACAATAAACATTTTTTAAAATAAAAAATAAAAGGAACTGACACAGGAATGGAAGGCCTTCCCTGGGAGGCCCAGCCCATGCAGTGTGGAGGGCAGTGCAGGAAGGAGCGCCTGCTTTCCACAGCAAGAAGGTGGTGGCAGGCCTGGGCATCTCACATGCACCTCAGTGCTGGAGGGGGCAGCTGCCTGCGACTATACACACAGGGGCTGAGAATCAAGCGGGAGATCAGGAAGGGAGGAAGAGACTCAGCCAGTCCAATTCAAAAGTCACGTAAGGAAGGAAGGCACTGCCAACATCTGAGCCCAGTCGACACTGGGACTTCCTGATGCAGAGCGGAAGGAAAGGAAACATTGGCATAAAAATTCTGAGCAACTGGCATAACACTTAAATTTTAACAGACCTCCATGTAAATGAGGAGCGGAGAAGGATGTGTCAAAGCCACCTTGCCAGAGTTTTAATATGGTTCCATCAGCAAAAAATTAATGCAGCCTGGCTGGCTGGTTTGATTAAGTTAAATGAAAGGACTATCAGTATTGTGTGTGTATATAAATACCATGGTCCTGTAGGAAACACACACACACACACACACACACACACACACACACACATTCATCATACCTTTGGTAGGATTTAAAGCACCTCCCTTATTATTATCATAGGTGAATCACAGAATAATCTCACGAAGCCAGAAAGCATACTTTTGTGACCACTTCTTAGATGGGAACAGTGATATTCAGGGAGGTGAAAGGGCAAGTACATATTCATATTACTAGGAAGTGGGTATATAAGATTGAATATAATTCTTTTTCCTGTTCACTGACTTGGTCATTAATTCACTCATTTTTCACTCATTGCTGGGTTCCTGTAAGTCAGGCACTAGGCGTGCAAGGATTGTTAAAAACAATTTCTCTCCCTGAGCAGCTCTTGCCAGGAGGGCCTGTTTCTACTTAATCCTGTATCCAAAAGGAGTTCTCTTCCCAATACCTACAACTGAGCTATGTGCAAGAAGAAATATGCAGTGAAAGAACACCACTCCAGGGGACTTCAAAATATCCATGGAAATCCATTATTCAAAGTCTAATTGTCTAATATTAATATTTGATTAAAATTTTCCTGCCCGCATAAAGTAGCCCTTCCTTGGATAGTAGAAATACTATCAGGAGAGGAGAAGTACATTTTTTAAGGCAGAATTCAATTCCATCTTTTCTTTTTTACTTGTTAGTGATCTTGAATGAGAATAGTGAAGAAACATTTTGAACTGCGAACAGAATGAGTTTTTTGGATCATGTGATTCCACAAAATATTTTAGCTCCCACCCTTCATACATACATACGCATACTGTCCCGTAGAAAATGAAGTCAGAGCCTTTACCTGGGCCTTTGGAAATATGTCTTGGGTCATGTTTTTTTTTCCTATGCTCTTATGTTAAAATTTACAGATTCTTTCCCAACTACACTTACTGTTTTTGCTGTTTTATTTTTAAGTGCTATTGTTTTGTGTTGTTTTATTTTTCAGTGTTACTGGAGTTTGAACTTCAGGCAGGTACTCTCAACCTTCTTCTGAGTAATTTTTATGTTAAAAGTCATAATTTGCTAGGTGCTGTTGGCTCATGCCTTTCATCCTAGCTACTCAGGACACGGAGATCTGAGATTCAAAGCCAGCCCAGGCAGGAGGCTCTTATCTCCAATTAACCACCAGAAAGCCAGAAGTGGTCCTGTGGCTCAAAGTGGTGGAGGACTAGCCTTATGCTGAAGAGCTCAAGGACAGTGCCCAGGCCCAGAATTCAAGATACAACTGACCAAAAACCATCATAATTTGCTTGCTTATTTCTTGACTTGATTTACGTTAATGGGGTCAGTGACTGGTATAGTAAAATCATGGATTTGTAATCAGAATAAGGGTGAAGGTCTGCTTACCCATTTTTTTGTGTTAAAATGGAAAAGAAAAACAAATGATCATTAAGCTTAAATTAGTGCTTCTTTTTTAACCGTAAGTGACAGAAAAAAATCAAACTGAAACTATTTTCAAATGCACTACTTCTTATAGCTGAATTCAATGGGAATATCTGCAAGTTCATCCTACGGGTTCAACTTTTATAATGAGTTTGTTGCTAATATAATTAATTCCCAAGGAGAAATTGCCAGGGTGGAACACGATTTTTTATAGTATGCATTCCTAGACCGTTTGAGAACTCTGCAATAAAAAGAATAGAATATTAAGCCTAGAGACATCTACAATGGTCTACAGCAAAATTGTAAAGTAATGATTTTCTCAGTCTTTGCAGATTCATTTGGGACTTTTCATCAACACTCTACAACAGGGATAAAAAGATACAGTATACAAAAACACAATTTGACTTAGATTGACTGTCAAATGTTTATCTTCCTTCTTCCAACTGACTCAGTCCTTCCTGTTTAATCTATCTCTCTCCTTCTCTCTCTTTTCCCTTTTCAGTACAACAGTGGATGAGCAACATGACCAGACCCACCTCAGTGGACTGGAATAGAATAAACATCTGGCTATCCACAGATAGAAAGTTAAAGGCAGGTGCTTACGTACTAGATAAGCAAGCTCTAGGTAGTTAAGTCACTTGGGAGATACAGCCAGTAGTTGATAAAAGAAAAAAGAAAGCTACAAGTTAAGGTGCAATTAAAAGAACAACAAAAAATAAGGATGATTGGAAAATTAATCCAGAAATCACTATATATTGATAGAAATAACTTATTTTATTAATCGGGTGAAATGAAGTACTGAGCTCAGATACAAGAGAAATTAGGACCTACCACAGCAACTCAAATCTTTTACCATATCACTAAATTAGTTCTACTTGACACATTGTTCATTCTTGATATGAGACAACACACCATTTTAAATAGATTTCACTTAAAGTATCTATCTTTTCCTTCTCCTTTCAGCCCTGTTATTTTTATTGTGATTATTCTCTTGTGGCAGTAAACTTCAAGAGAAGGTAACTTTAAAATAAGTTTTTTTCTACACTGTGATAAGAAATACAAGTTTTTTCAAAATATTTCATAGCTGGGCAGAGTGCCACACACTTATCTCCTAGCACTCAAGAGAGTGATTCAAGCCAACCCACAGAACATTAGAAAGACCTGGTCTCAAAACCCAAACAAAACCAAAAGACACCCAACAGGGCTTTAGGCATGACCCAAGTGACAGCTTACCCACTGAGCAGAAAGTGCAGGAGTCAATCCTCATAATACAAAGAATTCTTTCAAGATCCGAAACTTAAAAAAAAAAATCTTTACCTTTAAGTAATGACAGCTATGTGATTTTCAAAACTTGACTACAAAAATAGATTTGATGTTGATAAAACGTTAGGTATTAATTCGTTTGACTTTATGACTCTGGAGTGAAATTGTATACTGTTGCAAGCATGTTTTCTGGTGTTAACCTATTTACTACAGGTATCTAGGAATTACTTTCTTTAAAAAATTACTCTTTTCTCCCATTCTCTCTTCTCCTAGTTACTACCTCCATTCTTCTTTTCTTTGTTTCCTCATTTTTCTGTTATTTCTCTTTCTTCTACACCTCCTTCTTCCTTTATTATTATTTTTGCCATCTCATTTTTTCTTATTACTTTTTTCAAGACTAAGACTCAAACTCAATATCTGACCGTTGCTTTTACTCATTGGCTGGCACTCTACCACCTGAGCCATTCCTCCAAGCCCTAAGTTAAAAAAAAATGTGTATGCCTGTCCTAGGGCATGAACTCAGGGCCTGGGTGCTGTTCCGAAGCTGTTTAGTTGAAGGCTAGTGCTCTTTTTTAGTTGACGTTTACAGCTCCACTTCTGGCTTAACTGTAGGTAAAAGTCTCATGGCCATTCATGCCAGGACTGGCTTTGAACAGCGATTCTCAGATCTCAGCCTCCTGAATAGCTAAGATTAGAGGTGTGAGCCACTTGCACACAGCCCGAAGTTGTTTCTTTAGAGAAATATTTGATTGATAGATGTCCACACCATGAAAGTTAGTATGCTTTATTTAGATGATACAATACTAGTTCTCTCCTAAAGGAGATCAGACTAAATGAATCTGCAACGTATTGACTGACCGCTGTTTCTCAACCTCTAGGAATTTCTTAATAACAACAATAATTTTTAATAAAAACAATAAGAAACATTTTAAGAAAACTGTAAAGTTTAAATTTCTTTTGTGAAATAATAAGGATTATGTGTTTTGTCTGTAAAGATCCTAATTCTCCTCTTGTACATAGACATGACAGCACTGTTGACACAGTATTGCTCCCAAGGAACACTGGCCAAACTTGACTTCCCTGCAGAATGGGGAATACAACTGACACTCCTGCCATGCCTACTTACCTAACATTTTGTCCATCCACCAAGCCTACAGAGAGCCTTCTGAGCCAAATCCATGTAAACATCTAATATTTCCTTAGCTTTTCAGAGTTTATACTTACTTATCTCCTATTTTATCAACCCAATTTTATACTATGATGCATGTGTGATAATAGCCCTTCCACAATCAATTTACATAGGCTCATAAGAACAAAACCTCCATCCAATATCAGTGAGAGTTATGTTTAACATATTTCCTTGTTAAAAGATCATGCTCATGTATTTTTCTACTTTGGGCCAAAGCTTGAAATATGAAATAAAATTTCCTGATAATTAGAGATGCTAGGAGCCACATTTGCATCTAAAGTTAGAGTAAGGAATCAAAACAACCAAGTGATAGGCAGAAGATGATTTTGTTATTAATAGATAAAACAACAATTCTATTACACACCATTTTAATTTAGCATGAAAAGTAACTGGGAAGGTTTTAGAGGTTTCTTAGTCTTCATTTGGCATGGTTTTGTAGTATCAAGACTTGTTTCCTATGTGTATTTCTGTCAATGAGCCAGAACTTATCTTGTAAAAGATGACACATCTAAAATCATTGTGAATGCTACTCTGAAGAAAAAAAATAACAGATAAAAATACCACTAAATCTCAAAACATCTTTGAAAACAATAATGGCACACTAGCATGTGGCCAGATTTATCCCATCAAGAGCAGAGGTAGGACTGACCAAATTAATCGCAAAAGTTAACATTTGCAAATAACACTTAGGTACTGGGAGAGTTCGGAATGCACAAACTCATTTGCTGGTTGTCTCTTCCTGCTTAGACACATTCAGATTTGGTTTTGCACTAGAATAAAACAAAGGCTCACGGTTTTGCAGCACTGACATCTCATCAAAACCCTTAAAAGTATCCTAATTAAATATAAAAGCTTATAGAAGGAAGGTCCTCTAAAGGGAGACAAAAAAGTACCCTTGAAATCCTTATACCCTGAGCACACCAAGTAGAATGGAAAGTACATATTTCATCAAACGCATGCTGTACCTGCAAAGAGAATGATTTCTCAAGAAAAATATGATCTATGTAGAGATAACACCAACTTCAAAGGTTTTCACCATAAATTGTGTATTAGAGGAAAACTGCGAGCGTAGCCCGTGCCCATCGCTCTTGTTTCTCTATCTGCTGTGGAAAAGCGTGGCTGCTTCTCTGGGGTGTCAAGCCCTTCCAGAGCCTGGCTCAGTCCAATCCGCGCAGGGTGAAGATGGGGTCCCTCAAAGGCAGGAGCCCGGGACTTCCAGCCAGGCCCTGTGGGCAGCCACACTCTGCCCGCTTCAAGCAGTCCCCCAGTCAAGCGTCTGGGTGTGGCCACTGGGACATATGACTGAGCTGCTTCTGCCAGCTTCACTGGGGAACAGAAGCCCCACCTCCCACCCTCAGGCCCCACGAGTGGAGCTGGCCTCTTTTCTGCTACCCAGCAGCAGGCTCTGTCCACCCGTGGTGGCCCTGGGCCCTGGGCCCTGCCCCTGGCTGGCTGGGCCACTGACTTCCCTCAAGGGCTTGTCCCTGCGGTTTCCACACACACACACACAAAGATCTTTTGCTGAATTAAAGTTTGTAAGTCAATAGTTCCAAAGAAATAATGATTTTTTTTTGAAGTGACTGTTTCCCTTACTAGAGCAAAAATCTTTTACCCAGGTGACTCGCACTGAGCAGCAGCAAACCTTACAATCCTTAGGTAATCATGCCTGCCCAACTTCTCCACAGCTTTTTCTACAACGTTTCAGCACCCAATGACAAGGTCACAGGGAACCACTTATCTATTCATTAGATGGACTGGAGAAAGCTGCCTTCTTTACCTTGCTTCACCTTGCTACATACTGGCTAGTACATAGCCAAGGCCTAGGCTTCCCTCTTTTAAGACCAATTCAATTCCAGAAGTCACAAAATGTAGCTCTTGTCATTGACCTTTGTGTAGCACATTCAACTCTCATGGAATTTTCTGTTGCAAACACTCTCCTATGAGTGATACTAAAACAGGAAGGAGCCATTGTCTTACCTTTTGTGTTTCGTTCTCACCAATTTTAACCTTGAAGAGAAAAGAAAAAGTAAAGATCAGGAACGGAAAAGCCTTCTGGTGGCTTTTAGTTGACAGAAGCTGTCCATCTACGCGGAGAGCAGGCTGGCCCCAGGACGGTCCTGAAGGCTGGCGTGAGTGATGGCGGGAGCTCCTCAGACAATACCGACCTGGAAGCAGGTGGGAGGCTGCTTTATCTCGGGTGGCCTGATTAAAGTGCTAGCCATTCATAAAGCAGCTGGAGCAAATGAAATGATTGCTAGACAGCTAGCCTCTCAGTCCAGCTACCAGGCAGGCAAGCATCCAACCCCTTAGAGGAGAAATCCTATTTATCTTCTCCACACTCCTCACACCTTGAAAAATGGTTGTATTGGAGGATTAAATACGATGTTGTCTCTTGTTACTGCTTCAGCTCTAATCTTATTGATGCCTATCTTAATTTATTCCTTTACCACCCTCTTAGGCATTTTGCAAAGATAAACTTATGTAGGTGTGTATATATGCTGCATATGTATTACAAGTGTGTGTTTAACTTTTTATAAATATAAAACCTTTTATAAATGTAATTTTAGTTACAAAATGAATGTGCTGCCCCGAAAAAGTTTAATAGAACTTCTTAAAAAAAGAAGTAGAGAGAGGATCAGAGGAAAATGGCGGAGGACTAGCAGATCCCATATCTAAACTCTCTCCAAGAACCCCGTTTTACCACTCCAGAGAAACTTCCACAGCTAGAAAGTCATCTCAAGTAAGTTATAATACTATAGATATTCTGGCCAGAAAGGAAAAATCTAGGCAACTGGCTTGAGAAAACAGACGTGAACCACTCACCTCCAGCTCACACCGGCAATGAGTAGATAAATCCTTGACGTGTGGCAGACAGACACGGGTGGCAGGCAAATCGCAGATGGCCCAAAATTCCAGAGAAAGCGGGAGTACACCACGGAAGACATTCTCACTGGCGCTCACGCCCACAGAACAGCAGTTGGAAGGTAGACCTTCCCTTGCCACCAGAGAGAAACACCATCTTTGACTCTAGCATAGACCTGGCCAGAGCAGACAGGAAATAAGCAGGCCAGGGGAAAGTGAGGACAAAGGGGCCGTCTTTGAAAAGAGCAAGGGTAACTGAGCAGTGAGAGCCAGGTCTTCCCAGCAGTAGGTCTCCTCACCCAGATGGGAGGAATTTCCCCAGCCCCCGATCACATGGCTTTTAGCCTCAGGTTAACACAGCACAAGCTGCTGACCTGTGGGCCATTATAAAAATCATAACAGAAATTCAAATATTTATAGCATTTAACCAAGATAAGTACACAAAATACTAGCTCCTTTGGGAAATAGCAAAGGCAGTACTCAGATGAAAATTTATAGATCTGAGCACCTACATCAACAAACTGGACAAATCTTAGTTCAACAATATAAGAAACACCTGAAGCTCCTTGAATGAGAGCAACAAGCCAAACACCAAGCAAATAATGAAAATTAAATCAAACTTAAATGACTTAGAGTCCAAAAAAAAAAAAAAAAAAACACCATAGAAAGAATCAGCAAAACAAAGAGTTGGTTCTTCGAAAAACCTAAAAAACTCGACTGACCCTTAGCAAATCTGACCAGAAATTGAAGATAGCCAAATAAACAAAATCAGAGGTGAAACAGGTAACATTACCACAGAAAAAGCCAAGATTCAGAATATAATAAGGGAATGTTTTGCAAGCCTATATGCTAATAAATTTGAGAATCTGGAAGAAATAGAAGAATTCCTAGCAAAAACTGATATGCCAAAACTTATCCGAGAAGATTTAACCCTACTAAACAGACCCATATCAAGCAATGAAATAGAAGCTGTAATAAGAGATCGCCCATCCAAGAAAAGCCCAGGTCCAGATGGATTCACAGCGAAATTCTACAAGGCGTCAAACAGAACTCACACCAATATTCCTCAAACTCAACAAAATTGAAAGTGAAAGTTTGCTACCAAACACAGTCTATGATGCCAGTATAACCCTGATCCCAAAACCAGACAGGGACCCATCAAGGAAAGAGAACTTTAGACCCATTTCTTTTGTGAACATTGATGCAAAACTTCTCAACAAAATTCTGGCCGATCGACTTCATCAAGTCATCAAAAATATCATACACTATGATCAAACTGGATTCATTCCAGGGATGCAAAGCAGGTTCAATAAACACAAGTCAATCAACATAATCCACCACATCAAGAGGAGCAAGGTCAAGAATCACATGATTATTTCACTAGATACAGATAAAGCATTTGATGAAATCCAGCACCCATTTATGATAAAAGTTTGGAGAAACTAGGATTCCAGGGAACATTCCTGAACATAATAAAAGCTGTATATGACAAACCTACTGCTAGCATTTTATTTAAAAAGTTAAAGGCATTTCCTTTAAAATCAGGAGCAAAACAAGGATGTCCACTCTCTCCCCTCCTCTACAACATAGTACTGAAATTCTTAGCCACAGCAATAAGTCAAGAGATAGGGGGCTGGGAACATGGCCTAGTGGCAAGAGCGCTTGCCTCCTACACATGAAGCTCTCGGTTCAATTCCCCAGCACCACATATATGGAAAACGGCCAGAAGTGGCGCTGTGGCTCAGGTGGCAGAGTGCTAGCCTTGAGCAAAAAGGAAGCCAGGGACAGTGCTCAGGCCCTGAGCCAAAAAAAAAAAAAAAAAAAAAAAGAGATAGATACAAAGGATCCAAATAGGAAAACATGAAGTTAAACTCTCTCTCTTTGTAATGACATGATCCAGTATCTAAGGAACCCCATAGACTCTACTCCAAAGTTACTTGAACTGCTGCCAAACTTTGGCAAAGTCGCAGGATATAAAATAAACCCTCAAAAATCAATGGCTTTGCTCTATGGCAATAATGCAAAGAGTGAGGCTGAAACCAGGAAAGCAACTCCTTTTGTAATCGCCTCAGAAAACACAAAATATTTAGGAATAACCTTAACCAAGGAAGTGAAAGACCTCTATGATGAGAACTTTAAAAACCTCAAAAAGGAAATTAACGGAGAAACTAAGAAAATGGGAAAATCTCCCATGCTCCTGGCTTGGGAGGATTAACATTGTGAAAATGGCAATATTGCCAAAGCCTATCTACAAATTCAATGCAATACCCATCAAAATCCCAACACCATTCTGTAATGAAATAGAGAAAGCAATCCATAAATATATAGAACAATAAAAGACACGGAATAGCAAAAACAATCTTAAGCAGGAAGAACAGTGCTGGAGGAATTACAATACCCAACTTTAAGCTGTATTACAAAGCTATAGTAATAAAAACAGCTTGGTATTGGCACAAGAACAGGCCTGAGGACCAATGGAGCAGAATTGAAGACCCAGAAATGAACCCTCAGATCTATGGCTACTTAATCTTTGATAAAGGAGCTAAAAAAAAATAGGATGAAAAAAGACAGCCTCTTCAACAAATGGTGCTGGAAAAACTGGTTCAACACCTGCAACAAACTAAAACTAGATCCATATATATCACCCTGCACCAAAATCAATTCCAAATGGATCAAAGACCTTGAGATAAAAATCAAATACCCTGAAAACAGTACCAGAAGGAATAGGAGAAACACTTGGGCTCCTTGGCACAGGACAAAACTTCTTTAATAAAGGCCCAGAAACGCAACAAATCAAAGAAAGGTAGGATGAATGGGATTGCATCAAATTGCAGAGCTTTTGCAGGGCAAAAGACATAGCTTGCAAGATAAACAGAAAGCCTACAGGTTGGGAGAAAATCTTTACTGGCCATTCAACAGACAAGGGCCGCATATCTAAAATATACATAGAATTCCTCCAAAGCAAATCCTCAAAGAACCAACCGCCCCTCAATAAATGGGCTAAAGACCTAGAAAGAGATGTCTCTGAAGAGGAAATGAGAATGGCCAAGAGACACATGAAGAAGTGCTCTACATCACTGGCCATAAAAGAAATGCAAATCAAAACAACACTGAGATTCCACCTCACCCCAATAGTAATGTCCATTATCAGGAAAACTAATAACAACAAATGCTGGGGGGGGATGTGGCCACAACGGAACCCTACTACTTTGTTGCGGGGAATGTAAACTTGTTCAACCACTCTGGAAAGTGGTATGGAGGTTCCTCAGAAGGCCAAACATAGAACTCCCCTATGACCCCGCAGCCCCACTTTTGGGTATCTACCAAAAAGATTATAAGCAAGACCACACTAAACCCACCAAAACAACTATGTTCATCACAACACAATTTCTGATTGCTAGACTATGGAACCAACCCAGATGCCCCTCAGTAGATGAGTGGATCAGGAAAATGTGGTCCATATACACAATGGAATTTTATGCCTCTATCAGAAAGAATGACATTGCCCCATTTGTAAGGAAGTGGAAAGACTTGGAAAAAATCATACTAAGTGAAGTGAGCCAGACCCAAAGAAACATGGACTCTAAGGTTTCCCTCATGGATAATAATTAGTACCCATCTAGAATAATCCTAGCAGAAGATCACATTAGCTCAATAGCTATGTCCATATGAACACATAAGATGATGCTAAGCGAAAGAAAGTTTGAGTTATGGAAACAAGTGGTATATCATTGTTGTTACTTTCAACACACCATGTGAAATTCTGCCCTTGTTCTTTTGTGTTTCTTTGCCATGCTTTTTACTCCTGATATCACTGTTAATGATTTTGGTACCCTGGATATTGTATATACGTATATTGAAACTAGGGAAGCAAATGGGAGTACCAAAATTGAGAGACAAAGGATAAAAAGACAAACCAATGCAACAGCAATACTGACAAAACTATATGGTTAAACCAACTGTACAACTCATGGGGGGAGATAGTGAAACGGGGAGGAGGGTAGCGGGGGAACATGAGGGAAGAGGTAACAAGTTGGATAAGAAATGTACTCAGTGCCTCATGTATGAAACTGTAACCCCTCTGTAGTTCAATCACAATGATTATGAAACTCCAAGAACTTGTTCTCTGTAGTTCAATCACAATGATTGTGTAACTCCAAGAACTTGTCCAGGTCCAGGCATAGAGAAGTAGCTGGTCAATAAATTTTGAATTGATAGCTTCCTTATTTTAAATTTCATCGTGTATATGTCTACATACCAATTAAAGGGTGTTTAAAGGCAACAAAAAACTGACTTTCTTTTCTTGATAACATCTGTTATTTATTGAGCCTATCAATTTGTCTGCCTGCCAATCTCTCTCTTATGCGGTAATAAATGATACACTGTTGTATATTGTGAGCCCCATCCTACTCAGAGAATTTGTCATGAATTCCAGGGACCATATTCACTCAGAGTAAGCCTCCGAGGGCTCGGTTCATCCTCAGCTGAACATGGGAAAGCAGCTCACAACCCCACTGCAGATGTCTTTCGCTGGACTAGGAGTGTTAGGCATTTTTTCTCTGAATGTGTGTATCAGGCCTGCCTTTCTTGGCAAATAAAGCCTGCTTCATATAAAAAAAGAAATAGAGACATTCTAAACACATTAGATATTCTAAATGACCATAGTTCTATGAAATATAAGTGTCATTCTTTGCTCTGAGGAAATGGGACAGGAAAAAAGAAATCTTGAAAGGGATCAAATGGGTTAAAGGATGAAAGTTAGACAGTCAAGATAGAATGACTATTGCATTTCAAACAGGTTAATAGGGGGATGCTTGAGCTGGGTACCATGGAACATGACTGTGATATCAGCTATACAGGAGGCTACAGGTAGGAGAATAACAGTCCAAACACAGCCCTAGGCAAAACCCATGGTCATATCTGCAAAATAACTAAAGCATAAAGGTCCATGAATGAGATGTGGCTAACTCAGTAGTTTCAAATATGTGAATTCCAACATGAACATCACTATTAGTTTATCAAACAATCAGTCAACCAATACATGTTCCTAGAATAGAACTACAATTCTATTCAAAGAAAACAGGCCAGGAAAAGTATCATTTGTGACCTTTAGAAAAATGTCAGTAGGAATAGGAAGAATTTTCCTGAGGAAGATAGGAAGGGTATCTACAATGGTATTATTTCTTCTTCATTTTGGCATAGGTAATGTAAAGTTGTCTTTAATAAATTATTAATATAAGAAAGTCAGAATAAGATAAGGTCTGGGCAGTAAAATCCATGAAAGTCTTTTTTCAATTAACCAGCAAAAGCCAGAAGTGGAATTGTGGCTCAATTGGTAAAGTTCCAGTCTGGAGAAAATTATCTCAGGGACAGTGTCCAAGGTCTGAGTTCAAGTCCAAGGACCAGCACAAACAATGATAAATTCTGATTTTTAGAAGCATGTATTTACTTAAGTACATTAAGACGCCACTGTTATTAGAAACTTGATTCACCATAAATGAGTCCAAGGCAATGGGAAAGTTATAACAGAGAATCAATAGAACAATTTACCTGGCTCACAAACATGGACAACAAGTTAAAAGAAAAAATATAAGTAACCTTAACCGATGAGAGTAGTCAGCCTCCTTCTCTGACTAATCTCTCTCAGGGTCGGAGGTATGGAACTGAACTTACTGACTTGGCTCTATAAATGCATCCTCTGATATAACCTGGGCTGTGAAGTGAGTCATTTAATCCATTATGCAGGTGTCAGTGCTCTAACAAGTCCAAGAAAATTCTATTTTGTTAAGGTAGCCAGAAGTGCTTGGATTCAGAGAAACAAAGACGACAGGATTCATTATAGCTGCTCTCAATTCAACCTCTGCATAATAATGTACTTGCGTTTAAGCTTGGAGATGTAAGAAAACTGCTTTTGGTAATAAGAAAAATCTGACCTGATACTCAGGCTTCAGATTTAAATAATTTATCATTTAAGTAAGTGCTGAAGTAAAGTTTTCTAGAATCCTTTCAGAAAGGTTTGAAGATGAAAGTTTTTGTTGATCTGGGGAAGGCTATTTACTAAAGAACTTACTCATCTTCTACATCTTATTGGGAACAACATAAAGGTACTGAATAGCTGGAATGGGGAAGAGGATGCAAAAATGGAAAAGAAGGGCTGGAACAATGCGCCAGGAGGTCTTTTGACATTCTGTTCCCTGTTTGTTATGTTTTCCCTTCCAGGCTGAAAGTGGAAACACTTTATTCAAAAGGAGGTAACTAAAACGATGTTCGGAATCAGGGGAATATTGAGTTCATTTCTGAAAACAAGAAGGAAATGAAAATTTCTGGCCAACGAGTGGTGTTGGGTGAGAAGATTAGAAATGTACTAAGAAAACATCAAGAATAAGGGAAGATTGTTGCCTAAACGGACAAAGCAGGATTCTTCAGGGAGTCAGGTGAGGATAGTCACACAGCACCTGGGAGAATGGGAGAGAATAGGAACCTCAGTTAAATGTGGATGTTAAGGGATTCTGGCTAACGGGATTAACAAACAAGACTCTTGCTAAAACTGGGTAATGCAGACATGAACAAAAAAAATAAAATAAAAAATCAGGGACAAGTTGAGAACATTGTTGACAGAAGCCTGGCTAGAATTTGATCAAGGGTACAATCTGTCATTCATGAACATGATAAGAATTCATGTACCTTTAACAAAAAAAACAACAACAGAGGGTAGTGGTATAAGTGTATAGTTATATATACTTTTTAAAGTTTAATTTTATTGTCAAGGTGATGTACAGAGGTTACATATGTACATAAGGTAGTGAGTACTTTTCTTGTTATACTTGTTACCCCCCTCCCTCATTTTTCTCCCACCTTCCCTGCCACCAACCCCCCCCCCCTAGTTGTAAAGTTAATTTCCAATGTATTATCTTGTGATTATCTCTATTGCACTGGTTTGCTCTTTATCTTTTGTCTCACTATTTTGATGTTCTCCTTCCCTTCCCTAATTCATACAAACATATATACAATACCCAGGGTACGAAAATCAAATACAGTAACAACAAGAGATAAACCATAGGAAAGAAAAAAGAAAAAAAATCATATAGAACATTAAAAATAACAACAATAAAAAACTTCTTGTTTCCATATCTTGGAGTTCGTTTTGCTTAGCCTCATCTTCTGTACATAGATATTTAGTTACAATTTTGAATAAAACTAGATCTTCTAAACAAAATTTGTTTGGAAGAGACAGAGAAGACTGGTGAAATTTATTACAGAAAATACATTGACATACGGTCAGTTAATTCAGAGAATTTTTGTAAATAATGTGTGAACCAAAGTTCTCTAGAGAATATACATCTAGAATAAAGATCCTATAGACTGACCTCGGTCAACCTGAACATTGTGATTGTGGAAAATAGAATGTTGCTGGTTGGGAGACAAAATTATGTTGGATGGATTTAGACTTTTTAATAACCACTTACTTTTAAACCTCTGCATCCAATCTAACAATCTTGTCACTAGTACATAAAAATCTTGGGATATATCACTAAATTCATCATACCTGTGTCTTCCACCAAGCCAAAAGGAAGAATGCTAAGGAAAACATCTGAAACTTATAAGAGATCTCCTTGTCTTTCTGAAGCTTGCAACATCGTTGACCACACCAGTGTGTGTAGTAAATGCATTGATTATGACTTGCTTTTCTTTCTTCAATATAAAAGTTTCTTCAATATCTCCAAGAAGGAACACCTTGATCAGAATAACCCATGTGTCACTTGTTTGACTCTTAATGAATCTCTGCTTCTCCTTGGGAGCAAGAGCTATTTTTATAGTCAAAAGCAATTAGACTAAAACAAAATATCTGAGAAAAATGAACCCACAAGGTCTGGTACTTCTCTAAAAGATTCATGTAGTAAGAATAGAACAATGTGACTGAAAAACTGAAATGAAATTGAATGAAGAACCTAAATAAACATAAATGGTTAACTCAGATTGAAAGACTGTGAATAAACTTCAGATAAAACATAAGCCACTGCAGTGTATAAGACATTAAGATTTTAGTATAAGAATGTCCTCAGATGGCAAGGAATATTGAAACATATTAGAAAAAAATCTGTTGTTCATTTTAAAACCAAAGTTAATGAGTCATCTTGTGTTATTATTTACTCAATTTGGCAGCGTTGTTAACAACAGATCACTGAGTGTATCTCATTTTAATTACTATTATTATATTCTTTTCTCCCATTTTCACACGTTACTCTGATGTTCTGATCTAACCTTCATTTGTGATCATTTATTCCTGACTTCATTTGGTGTACAGAATTTTGCAGACGGTTGCCACAGGATTAACATTTTTGTAAGCATTTAGTTAAATACTCGAGCCTGGCTGCTTCCAGAAGAGAGCACATAGTTTTACAATGTGTTATGCGCAGATAATGCATTTTTAATTGTGAATGTATTTATTGAAGGTGAAGGAAGTATTCAACGTGTTCTCATGGGCCAGTAAGTGCAAATTGAGGAAGGCGTTTCCTAATTCTCGTTTCTTCTACTATTTTAGTTCTCCTTTTTCTTTGGTCTCTTCCTGATTATCCCGCCCCACCTTTCCTTTTCCTCCGATTCCCTGTAGGCTGAGCCAGTATTTGCACGCTCTCTCCTCTCTTCACTCTTAGGTAACTTTTCTCCAAGGTACCCACCCTCTTGACCTGTATTTACTGCTTCTCATTGATGTAAGTGACCTACAGTCAAAGCAACCAAAGGTGCTAAAAATGTACACTGCATAGCTATCAGTGTTTGCTGTGTGGTTACTACCTCTCCACAGAGGAAGTGTGCAATGTCTCTAGGCTTAAAGTGTAGCAGGAATATGCACCGAAAAAGCATATGTGATAAGCTTCTTTAGGCTAGTTTGCTTTTAAACTGTACCCAGACCTTAAAAGAGTGTCTTGGAGTAAACTTATCTTCTGTAAGTATTTGTAGACCTGACTCTTTCTCACAAATTCCAATCTCTTCTGAACCTCCATTCATTCCTACCACACCATTCGAACTCTTGCCAGAACACGCAGAGTAAGAACAGAGCCTGGGCCTGACAGTAATGGCTCACGCCTGTAACCTTAGCTACTCGGGAGGTTGCCATCAGAGAATCACGGTTCGCAGCGGGCCTGGACAGGAAAGCCCGTGAGACTCTTACCTCCAGTTAACCACCAGAAAAGTGGCTCTTCAGCTCAAGGCTAGCTCTCTACCATTTGAGCCACAGCGCCACTTCCAGTTTCCTGGTGGTTAATGGGAGATAAGAGTCTCATGGACTTTCCTGCCCTGGCTGGCTTTGAACTGAGATCCTCAGACCTCTAGGATTAGAGGCCTTAGCCTCTGGTGCCCAGCACTGCCCAAGTTTATACAACCAATAAACTACCCAGACACAGTGTCTCAATTGGAACCCAAGTCTTTTGTACTCCTTCTCTGGTGCTTTACACTTAGTATGTAATCCAGTTAATCTCCACATTTCTCTATTCCATTACAGCCTGGATGGCTTGGTACACAGCATGTAACTCAACTTTGACAAATCCATCTCAACCTTCTGCTCAGCGTGAAGATAGAACTTCTGTCCTGTAACTTTCCCTACCACCTTGTCTCCCTGAGCCATCATTGCATAGGGCAAATGCTGAGAAATGAAGTTTTCTCTGGACTACCCCCTTCGCTCTTATTCTAGTTCCTTCCACCTATTTCCATGGAGTCCAAAGTGACTGTTTCTGAGATCCTATCATTTTAGTGTCATCAGACACTCAGCTATAAAAAGTTTCATAACTAATTTATTATTATACCAGTCTGTCTGCAATTTAAAGTATAAATGTTTTATATTAGCTTTAATTTATTCAAATATGCTGTGAGAAGTTAGAATATGTTCAGGGAGCCCAGCTAATGGACCTTGGCACCAGCCCTTGGTGAAGGTCATGCCTCTTTGGCTAAGCAGACGCTGAAGGCATTTCCAGGTTTGTTTTCAAGTTCAGAAATGGGATTTTACTGCAGGAATGCATCTACACAGGGCTTAGATAAAGGGTATGGTAAGGAAGCAATGACTAATACTTTATGTGAACAAATACCTTTCTATGGTCTATTAACAATTCCCTGCGTGAACTAGTAGTTATTCATATTATCTTCTAAATGGAGCATTCTTTAAAAGCACTGGACTATAAAATCGTGTGTTACATTACCTGTAGGATAAAGTGATCAAATAATTGATGTGTTTTCAACTGACAGCTGGAGAGCTACAACAGGATCAATGAGTTTGTGAATCCAATGAATAGGAGCGGGTAAAAGGGCCTTCATTTGCTTCTGAATGCTGAAGGAGTATAGGAGAAAAGACTGAGATCTCCCTTGGATCTAGACAATTAGAGACAGCAGCAGAGAAGTCGGGGTAGAAGGGGCTGTTTCTATGGTCTCTCTCCATATGAGAGGAGTGCAATCGTGGTTTATTAGACAAGGAGAATCAGTGGACCAAGGACAGACAGAGTTTGCACGGACTAACATGGACCATACGGCTCCGTCAATCTGGGCAGGGTTTCAAGTGGTTCAGGTTAGCAGGGGAGCCCTTGGATAAGCAGGAACCAGGGCGGCAGACACCAGCCACACAGCCAGCTAACGCAGCAGCAGAGCTGAGAAGGCATCGGGCCTGGATGAACGCTGGCTTATTTTTCTCTTTTAGAACTCTGTTTAAAAAGGACTTTTATTGTCTTTAATGAGTTGTACAAAGGAGCTGCCTTTTATGAATAGAGCGGGTCTGGATCAGTGTCACCCCTTTCAACATTCTCATCCTTGTTTATGTTCTTGCAAATAGCCAATCTGTGGTGACAATTCTCTCACTGAAAACGGTCTTCAGGTAGGAGGAAAATACTGTGTTAGACACACAACTCAGATCTCTCACACAAAATGCTAGTGGTGGCTTAGAAGTTGTGTTGAGATTTAGAAAAGGGAAACGCTTATCAGAACGATGGCTTAAAAATAAATACAAACAACTAAGGTCTCTGATTTTTCTCAGTCCACTTGATGTGGCTGATTCCAAATACATGAGATGTGTTAAGTGCTAATGAAAATAAAGTTCTGGAGGCTAAGAAGTCCACGGTCACATTTCTGTATCCAGTAAGGGTCTATGTGCTGTGTCATGATGGAAGCATCATGGTAGTGACAGAGGGAGAACCAGAACCTCTAACTCAGGTATTCATTTTCTAATAAAGCCATTGTTGCCACCATGAAGAACTCCATCGTACCTTAGTTACTTTTAAGACCCAAACTCCACCTATGAACTAGGTGACTGTTTCCCACACATGATCTTTGGGTGAAAACATCTTCAATCCATCACAGGGAATGTAAGTGGCAGGAAGCAATTTGAATGGTAGGTGAGAACCCAAGGAGAAAGCAAAGGAGTAGAGGAATCTGGTAGCTTAGAGACAGAGGGAAGGTAACACGAGTCAAAGGTTGAAAGCTCCCACACGGAGTAATGTGCAATCTTCGTGGCTAAGATGTTGATGGTACTGGGAACTATAAGTGTTTATGTTTGGGATATGTTGAACTTAATGGAATTGTATAGGTAATCTAATGAGGGCATTTGGGAAAATAAATGCAGTTGCAAAACATGAAGACAAACTCTGAATTTCACTCCATGGGAATGGAAATCTGAACTGACCAGATAAAGGCCCTCCTGATTCTGCGGTGCGATTCTAGAGGCTGTAAGGGATCTGCAGGCTTTTCCCAGGCCGTTGAGGATAGAAATCAATCCGTTCCACACCAACCTAAAGGATGTGTTCATTAAAAGAAAAAAGAAACCTCAGCTCAAGATCACAAAATAGATGAATATTCTATACATCTCATCTTCTCACTTTAAAATTTTGCTCAGATTTGTCACTTAAAATATTTGGATTTTACACCCTGAAGACACTAAAGGAAGGAGTAGGAGAAACACTTGGGCTCCTTGGCACAGGACAGAACTTCCTTAACAAAGACCCTGAAAGGCTACAAATCAAAGAAAGGTTGGACAAATGGGACTGCATCAAACTCCAGAGCTTCTGCACGGCAAAGGACATAGCTCTCAAGATAAACAGAAAGCCCACAGACTGGGAGAAGATCTTTACCGGACATTCAACAGACAAAGGCCTCATCTCTAAAATATATGCAGAACTAAAAAAATTACCTTCTTCCAAAACAAAACTGCAAAGAACCAATAGCCCCCTCATCAAGTGGGCTAAAGACTTGCAAAGAAACTTCTCTGATGAGGAAATGAGAATGGCCAATAGACATATGAAAAAATGCTCTACATCACTGGCCATAAAGGAAATGCAAATCAAAACAACATTGAGATTCCATCTCACCCCAGCAAGAATGTCATATATCAAGAAAACTAATAATAACAATTGTGGGAGGGGATGTGGCCAAAAGGGAACCCTACTTCATTGTTGGTGGGAATGTAAACTGGTTCAGCCACTCTGGCAAGCAGTATGGAGATTCCTCAGAAGGCTCAATATAGAACTCCCCTATGACCCAGCAGCCCCACTGTTGGGTATCTACCCAAAAGCCCACAAACAAAATCACAGTAATGCCACCAGCACAACAATGTTCATCGCAGCACAATTTGTCATAGCGAGAAGCTGGAACCAACCCAGATGCCCCTCAGTAGACGAATGGATCAGGAAAATGTGGTACATTTACACAATGGAATTTTATGCCTCTATCAGAAAGAATGATATTGTTCCATTTGTAAGGAAATGGAAGGACTTGGAAAAAGTTATACTAAGTGAAGTGAGCCAGACCCAAAGAAACATGGACTCTATGGCCTCCCTTATTGGGAATAATTAGTACAGGTTTAGGCAAGCCATAGCAGAGCATCACAAGGCCCAATAGCTATACACTTAGAAACAAATAAGATGATGCTAAGTGAAATGAACTCCATGTTATGGAAACAAGTGATATATCACAGTTGTAACTACTTTCAACGTCCTATGTGTATGTGTAGTTTCTACTATTGATGATGTTTTGTATCACCTTCCTATGTTTGTACCTACACTATCTCTGTAATCTTATCTGAGTATATTGGAAACCGTGTTTACTGGTATTGGAAGTAGGAAATTCAAAGGGAATACCAAATTCGAGATACACAGGGTAAAAAAAGAGAAATAACTACAAAAGCAATACTTGCAAAACTGTTTGGTGTAAGTGAACTGAACACCTGGGGGGGTAGGGAAATGGGGGGAGGGAGGGGGGCATGAGGGACAAGGCAACAAACAGTACAAGAAATGTATCCAATGCCCAACGTATGATACTGTAACCTCTCTGTACGTCAGTTTGATAATAAAAATTTGAGAAAAAAAATATTTGGATTTTAAAGAATTTCTCATCACTAGGCAAACACATTTATACAAAGATGTTGAATAGAATTTAAATAGTAGTCAATTGCATATTTTATTTAATGTGCTAAGGGGTATATTTTTGTAGTCTAAGGGGAGGAAGCTAGAATTTCAACACAAAAGAACTCAGAGAAATATATTCAATTCTGTCAATTCTCACGGTGATTAAAGTATTTGAGAAGACTGCGATTGGATGCTGTTGAGAAATTCTTTCCAAATGACTTCTTACAGAATGTCAACATTCAAAAGTTACCCCGCATTCCACTGATGCCTAATAATAAGTATGTGAGAACTTTTGTCTCTACACACACACACAGAGATGAAAATTCACAAATGGATGCCTACGGAATTCAAGCTTGTCTGAAGTAGCATCCACGACGAACCTCATTTCTTGTCTGTGAGAATGGATGAATGAGAGGTACTGCTGGGAGAGGGATCGATCCGATCCGTCCTGTCATCATGTCTTTTGCAATAATAATAAAATAATAATAATTATTATTATTTTCCTAAAACTTCTCACCAAACTCTGGAACGTTTCCTTTTGCAGAATGAAGGCAGCATTGCTGACTAAGCCACACTGGAACCTTGCAGTGGCGTTTTGAATTAGAGAGTAAAGTAACATAACTGAAAAAATGATTCATCAGAACCATGAAAAATCTTTTGTCATCATCATATATTCAAAATTTGCCTGCACACATGTAATTTGGAGTACAGAATTATACCAAGCTGGATTTATTCCTTAATTATAAAATAAAACAAGTGTTGTATGCCTTTCTCTTAACGGCAATTAAGAACGGAAATGCTCACGCAGATGCTATTAGACCGCAAGCCCACAGATTTTCATGACAGAATCCAATGTGATCATAACCATTATATTGGGAGGCAGATACAAGGTATAAACACTTTAAAGATGAAAAATGTTAAGGAATAACACGGATAAAATAGAAACATGTCACTGGCTAGCTTAATTTCACACCTCTCCTGGGGCTGTTGCTAAGCCTGCCATCTCGATTCGGGGCCAGTTCTCAGTGCGCCTCACTCTAGCCTCAACAAGCCCCCGGTTGAGCTGCTGTTGTATTCAGTCACTCTAGGAAGCTTGCACAGAACCAGTTTTTCTTCCAGCCAAACTCATCATTAGCTAGGATTTCCCTTTCCACGTCACGACAGTAGTTCCCACCTGGCTCCTAAATGCAGTGGAAAACACTTGCGTTGTCCTTGGAGCTCTTCTGGCTATTAGTTTGTTTGTTTTTGGCACCCTTAGGGTTCGAATTGGTTGTTAAAATTTTATCCAGTCTGGCATTGCTTACAAAAAGGTCCTCAGTGCCTAACCATACTCTTACCCTGTGGGTCATGGGGACCCCGAAGCAAGGGCCAAGTTGGTTCTTCCTTTCCTCCCGTGGTCTCTTGTGTAACTTTGCAGGGTGTAACTTTACACACTGACTTAACGACTGAGAGTTTCGGGGGAGCCCTTGGCAGATGCTCCCCAGGACAAACCAATTCTCCTTTAACAGCTTTGCAGTGAAACCCCAGAGCTTTTCCAGAGGGAGAAAGGAAAGGAAAAAGCAAAAGTGCGAGGCAGGAGAGAGCCGAAGAGGAGCCCGAGCGGCGGGAGGTGGGAGGCCTGACGTTTGTCAGGGCGGCTGTCCTGGTGCTTCTCGGGCTGAGGGTTCTGCGGGGACCCCATGTGGGGTCAGCCCCTGTGACAACGCTGCACGGGGCAGGGAAGGGCTCCCCGTGGGCAGCTGTGCGACTCCTTTCTCCCAGATTGCAAGACATG